>NW_024081643.1:300067-338396 GCF_003009895.1 Hyaena hyaena | reverse complement strand
AAGAGGCTCCAGGCTCTGAGCTGGCAGTCAGCACAGAGCCCGACGCGGGGCTCGAACCCACGAACCGCGAGATCATGACCTAAGCGAAAGTCGGACGCTTAACCGACTAAGCCACCCAGGCGCCCCAAAGCTGACTTTTTTTAAGTATGATCTTCAAAGAGCAACAATAATACTGACAGCTGACTTCTCAAAACAAATGGGAGAAACAAGAACCAATGAATATTTTTAGATTATCAGAAGAAAATAACTCTCAACCTAAAATTTTATATTCAGCAAAAGAACCTTCAAAGCTAAAGGTATGAAATAGGCACTTTGAGACAAAGAACCACTGGAAAAATTTGTCATCAGTAGAACTGCATTAGAAGTAAAACTAAAGACACTTATTCAGGTAGAAGGAAAATGATCCCACGTGGAAAAGTAGAAATAGAATATGGAATACCAGAAAAGATAAGTAAGTGGGTAAATGTAAATTACACTGACTACAAATCAATAATGGCGGGGCGCCTGGGTGCCTTAGTCGGTTAAGCGTCCGACTTTCGCTTAGGTCATAATCTCGCGTTTCGTGGGTTCGAGC
Source organism: Hyaena hyaena (assembly GCF_003009895.1). Lineage (NCBI taxonomy): Eukaryota > Metazoa > Chordata > Mammalia > Carnivora > Hyaenidae > Hyaena > Hyaena hyaena. Next base: position 337,822 of record NW_024081643.1, on the reverse strand, counting down.
CCCGCGTCGGGCTCTGTGCTGACTGCCAACTCAGAGCCTGGAGCCTATTTCAGAGTCTGTATCTCCCTCTCTCTCTGACCCTCCCCTGCTCACGCTGCCTCTCTCTCTCTCTCTCTCTCTCTCTCTTTCTCTCTCTCTCTCCTCTCTCTCTCTCCTAGAAATAAATAAAAAATAAATAAATAAATAAAAAATCAATAATGGCAATGTGTGTAGAACTTAAAATACATGTAGAATTAAAATGCATGACAACAATGACTCACAAGAAGGGATGGAGGTTTTAGTGGAATTGAAGGGCTCTAAGGTCCTACAGGTATTGGAGAAATAGTAAAAATTAGTAAAATTAAAAGTTATTTTAATTTTTAAAGTTTATTTATTATTTTGAAAGAGAGAGAGAGAGTGCAAATGGAGAACGGCAGAGAGGGAAAGAGAGAGATCCCAAGCAGGCTCTGCATCACTAGTGCAGAACCCGACGTTGGGCCCGAACTCACGAACTACAAGATTATGACCTGAGCCGAAGCTGGACACTTAAGCAACTGAGTCACCCAGGCACCCCCATGAAATTAAAAATTTTAATGGACTAGGGGTACTTAGCTGGCTCAGTCAGTAGAGCATGTGATTCTTGATCTTCAGGTCATGAATTCAAGTGCCGCATTGGGCACAGAACCTACTAAAAAATAAAAAATAAAATTAAAATTTTAACAGACTGAAAGCAAATGAATGTTGAACTCTAAGATAAACACTAAAACTATAGTAAAACTATCCAAAATTCAAGTGTTGAAAGAAATGAGTTAATAAATGATTTTGATTAAAAGAAGAAAAGAAAAAGGAACATACATTGATAGGCCACATTAAAAAATGAAAGAAAGATGGTATAAATCTTCTATTAGTGGGGTGCCTGGGTGGCTCAGTCAGTTAAGCATCCAAGTTCAGCTCAGGTCATGATCTCTCAGTTTGTGAGTTCAAGTCCCACATCAGGCTTTCTGCTGTCAGTGCAGAGCCCACTTCAGATCTTCTGTCTCCCTCTCTCTATACCCCTGCCCCTCTCGCACGCTTTCTCTCTCTCTCTCACTCTCAAAAATAAACAAACATTTTTTTAAAAATCATATTAGAGAGTGCCTGGGTGGCTCAGTCAGTTAAGCATCTGACTTCTGCTCAGGTCATGATCTCACGGTTCGTGGGTTTGAGCCTCGCGTCGGGCTCTGTGCTGACAGCTCAGAGCCTGGAGCCTGCTTCAGATTCTGTGTCTCCTCTCTCTGCCCCTCCCCCACTCACATTCTGTCTCTCTCTGTCTCTCAAAAATAAATAAATGTAAAAAAAATGTTAATCTTATATTAGTAATTGAATTAAATATAAATGGATTTAATACTCTGGGTAAAACTAAGATTGTCAGATCAAGATAGGCAGCAATGAACTGGATGTATTAGAGAGTAGAGATCAAAGGCAATCTCTGTAGTCCCAGCTGTAAGGGGAAAAGGATTCATTCTAGTTTGTAGGATCACGAGCTCGTGGCAACTACTTCACTCCCACTGGATAAAATGACCTGCTCAGCCCTCTGGAAGAGTAGGCTAGGGTGGGGATTTCTACTCGGGCTGGATGGAACAGGGATGCTGATGGAGAACAATGGAGTTTGATCTCTCCAGCATGAGTTTCTTGCCAATACTTATTTTCTGGATGGGGATCAGTCTTAGAGCCAAGACTTGTCCTTGGATACCCCTCTTTGAGAGACAGAAGACAGTTGAGAGACTTAAATGTGAGGGGAGGGGTGAGTGCACAAAGGGAAACACCCATACCATTGCTATTTGGGCTGGGGGCAGTTAGGTGCAAACGTTGATTATGCCGTTTTGTTTGTGTCTGCTTCAGGTGTTTTTATTAGAAGACCCCATGCAAAATGGTTTGTTCTATAGATCTTCGTTGTATAAGATACCTGTTTATTGTGTCCCCAATGAACCACAAGCAACAAGGTCACGAGAGTTCTCGCTCCTACTTGCTTTTATTCTCTTATTCAGTGAACATGAAAGGTCAAGCAAACTTGGCTGTTAATAGCTGTTATTCTCAGGTATATCGATTTTTGTGTTAGACTAGGTCACTTGAAAGGCAAAGCAAACTCCTTGAAGATGAAGCCCTCAGGACTGAGCCCTGGGCCTCTGCCATCATAATCTCCCATCTCCATGTAAAGTATGCATATCTTCAATGGTTGTTGTTCCTTTTTTTCCCTGGAAGTTTTCCGAAGAACCCAATTTACCGCCTCTGTTCCTTGATTGATTATACACAACTTCCAAGTGGAATGCTTAAATACATCCCTGAATTACGTGTTTGACAAAAAGATAGATACCTACACTGTGACAATTTGATCCCTCTTGAGTTTCAATCCAAATTATAGATTATATTATTATTATAATCCAAATTATGGGTCATAAACCCATACATGAGCCTGATAAGAAAAAAGCCCTGAATGTGTTGTAAAGAAGATGTGATCTGTGTTATATACTGCCTTTTTAAAGAGGAGTCCTGGAGAAATTCACGTTTGATTTTAGAGTCAAAAATAACTATAGTTTTCCTGAGCTGTTATAGTCATTTTAATCTCATGAACACTGAATTAGATCTATCCTAATTTCCTTTTTCACCCTGACCTCTAGAACACTGTGGTGGACACTGGTTGCTGACCAATCTCAGGCTCTTCTCTTTCCACATGGAAGATTACACTTTTCAGCTCTCTTGTGGGTGGGGTCATGACACTAGTTCTAGTTCTCCCCAAAGAGAGAGTAGACGCAACATAACCAAAGAATTTAACTGCTAGTACAAAGTCTTCCAAAGCTTGTTCCCTTTGCCACAATGAAAGGCAGTATGAATATCATGTTTTGACCATCAACAGAGAAGTCAGAGAGAAGAGTGGGGAGCAGGTCACCTGCAGTGGGTCTGTAGCATGAAAGAGAAACTCAAGCAGAGTTGTTATGAGCTCCTGAGATTTGGGGATACTTTTTACCATAGCTTAACCTAGTCTACCCTGATTAACTTAAACATGTGCTGCTAACTATACAGTCCATCAATGGAAGGATGGTTGATTATTACTTTATGTATTTTAATCTAATTTTTTATCATTTTGCCTTATCCTTGCTTTTCTTTCCTTCTTTTTTTATGGTTATTTATTTATTTTGAGAGAGAGAGTGAAGGGGGAGAGAGAGAGGGAAACAGAGGATCCTAAGCAGGCTCCACGCTGTCAGCACAGAGCCCGACACAGGGCTCAAACTCACGAGCTGTGAGATCATGACCTCAGCTGAGATCAAGAGTTGGATGCTTAACTGACTGAGCCACCCAGGAGTCCCACCTTTGCTTTTCTTTTATCAGTCAACACAGTTTAACATATCCAGTCTTGTTGTCCGATTTTATGCATCCTTGTATGCCATTTTTGAGACTAGGTGGGGTCTATATAAAAAAGGTGAAATAATGGTTTGTATTAACACTGGAGAAAATCATCCGTTTGAGTTGGCTGTGCAGGATAAGCTGAGATTTTAAGCACAGGCTACTCTGGAAAATCTGTTCCGGGAGAGCAAATAGTTACATAAAAATAGACCCAGCTGCTGTAGTTCCAAAGGGATACACTAGAGGGCGAGTGGAGTTTGGTCTGCAGTGAGGACACCATTTGTAGGCAAGCGTGCGCTTAGAAGACTATTGTCCAGGAATTTTGGTGAGAGTCTTTGTCTATTTTCCCATATGTTAAATTTAAGAAATCTGTATTGATTGACTTACATTTGATGTAAAGTCGATCCTGGATAAAATCATTTAAAAATTTGAAGCTTGTCTGTTTGTCATACTGTTTTATTATAAAATTCATAATTGAAGGGCATCTTTCTTGGAGTTTTATAGAGTCTCTGTTCACACAGGAATTTTCTTTCAATGCAGAATTCTTCCCGAACTTGCTCATTGTTCTTTAGGTTTTTTATTTGTTTTTGTTTGTTTGTTTGTTTGTTTCCCTCTTCCCTCAAACCAAAAAACCCTGGCTCCTACTTCCTAGGACAGGCCTCCTAAGTGACAAATTTGTTAATCTGGCAATCTTGTTTGAGATAAAGTATAATGGCTGATACTACCTTGTTTCTAGCCACATCTACCTGTCCAGATAGAATTGTTTTTCACTGGCTCTAATTCCACAATCAAAAGTGGACTACTGAGGAAAGTGTGGGAGTTGCCTGAGGGTAGAGGGGCTTCTAGATATGAGTACCTTACATTACTTCCCATATGTACCCCTGTGCCTAAAATCATAGTAATTTGTCCATCACCCAAGATAACAGCTCCCCTCTCAGTAGAATTACTACTCAAATAGCCAGCTGAATAGCATTTAATCTTTTATAGGAGAATTTTGTTATCCAGATTCCCCAGTGTGAGGATAATACATCTGGCTTTCAGATATGTTATGAACCATTTTGTGGTTGTTTAAGTCTTTGGTAATAATAATAGAAATTGGATACAGTGCTCAAATGCATTTGATAATCTCCAGACATTCTTTCTGTCAATAGTTTCAACCTTCTGTCCTTTGGGCAAAAGTACAGGAGAAATGAACAGGTACAGATTTTGGAGTCAAATAAACCTGGATTTAGACCCTTACCACCACATTGTCCTGAATTTTATATTCCTCAGCTATAAAACGGGAATATTAATTCACATCTCAAGGATTTGGAGAAAGCTTGATGTCTTATGAAAAGTAATTTAAATATGTCAAGTCTAAACTGTCATTTTCAAAATAACTAGTTAAGTTTTAACAAGTTGTGTTTTTTAACCAATTAGAATATATAGCCAGAACTAATAAAGAGGCAATATATATATATGAAGTGGGGCGCCTGGGTGGCTCAGTCAGTTAAGCATCATGACTTTGCCTCAGGTCCTGATCTCATGGTTTGTGGGTTCGAGCCTCGCGTTGGGCTCTGTGCTGACAGCTAGCTCAGAGCCTGGAGCCTGTTTTGGATTCTGTGTCTCCCTCTCTCTCTGACCCTCCCCTACGCACACTGTCTCTCTCTCTCTGTCTCAGAAATAAATAAAACTTTAAAAAATACTATATACATGAAGAAAAATATATATGAAAAACAGCTTCTATTCCAAGTCCTTGCTATAGAATATGTTTTTAGAAAAAGTTATTATTCTGGAAAATGATAACGGAAATGTCAGCAATTATAACAACAATCTAGACCAGAGTGAATACAAAGGGAAGTATAAAATTCCATGAAATTCCTGATTATCTACACCTAATTTTTATTGAGCTGTGGGTTGATGGTTGATACTCTTTGCTACAAATCTCTCATTCATTTCCTGGAGCCTGCACTGATTGGATTGGGGGATGGGGGAATGGGTGACACATTCCCTCTAGAGTTCCTGTCCTGGGTCTTATTCTAAGAGAAGACTGACTTTCATTTTCCTTTATTTAGAGGGACACCCAGTTCTAGCAAAAGTATTAATTTCCATGACCATCCGATAATGACACACTGTTCGAACCAGAGATAATGGTCAAAGATGATTAAAATACAACATTTAATGTGCATTCCCTTGGGTTTCACTGTAAAATGGAATTTTGTGCATTTCAAATTTAGTTAGTCAAGTCTTTATAGCTAAATTTTCTGAGGGTTTTTTTGTTTTTTTGTTTTTTTTTGCTAACTGGTATCATTTTAAATCCTGTATATTTTATTAAATACGGTTAAACAAAACTATTTCAAAGAGGAATTCATTCTGTTTTTCTACTGTGCCATCCTTATTAATTTCTCCAAAGAACTAGAAGGCCGAATTGTCCCTACTCTAAGGACAAATTCCTGGACCTTGTTCTGAGTTCTCATTGTCCTCTTTATGCCCTCCATTTCCTCTCCCCCACGCCTCCTGGATATTTTGTTCCTTTGTTTTTTTTAACTTCAGGAGATTAGCAGAAATTGCATGAAAACCTCCGTCATTCTGAGCAAAGGAAATAGATAGGCTGTACAACACTGGAACAAGAAGACAAAGAGGATACAGTTATAAGGATGGGAGAAGGTGGGTAAGTGGAACAGACCAGAAGGGCTAGTTCATCTACCAGATGGAAACAGGTGCACTGAGGAAATGGAAGATGAAAAGCAACTTCAATTAGGACTGAATGGAGGAAGAGCCCAATAAGCTGGTCACGTCATAAGGCACTGCACCGAGAACAGGGCCACAGAGTGGGAGTTAGGGTGTGGGGTGAGCCAAAGGAACAGTGAAGCCGGGCCGGTATTCTCAGGATGTCATTTAGTTTTGTTATCATGAAAGACAAGAATATAACTAGTAAGGCCGATGAGACCAACTCTAAGATACCAGGAATCACTCAAGATGGTGAGGTGTACAGGGGTAGCTGCGTGGCTCGTTCAGTTAAGTATCCGGCTCTTGGCTTCTGCTCAGGTTACAATCTCGTGGTTCATGAGTTCAAGCTCTGCATTGGGTTCCGTGTTGACAGTGGGGAGCCTGCTTAGGATTCTCTTTCCCTCTCTCTCTCTGCCCCTTCCCCTGCCTTCTCTCTCTCTCTCTCTCTCTCTCTCTCTCAAATAAATCTATTTTTAAAATTTTTTTTAAATATGGTAAGGTTTACAGGGACATATCTTGTTCCTCCAGTAGTGATCTCGATATCAAAGCTCATCTGGATATGTCTTAGGATGTGGAGTCAAGGGTCTCTAGACAAGGAATTTATTACTCTACCTCCCAAACATCTCCGTAATAGGGGAGAGATCAGAGAAAGATGGGGAAGAAGAAGATGAAGAGCTAATTGACGGGACCCAAGGACTGGGCAGAGTCATGGGTACCTGGTTAATAGAGATCAGAGCGAGAGCACTCAAGTGAAGGAGAGGATTATGTGGAGAGGCAGGGAAGAGGCAAATCCCCACTGATGGCATCTGCATGTGTTTTCCAGGAAAGCAGAAAGCTAGGTCATCTGCTAAGAATAAGCGGAGAGGAGCTCAGGGGAAGGGGGCTTGAGTAGACTAATGATAGATTCATAATTATGAATATTGTTCATCAATTAAAATCTAAAATTATTTTAGGTAAAAACTTAAATATCAATCCTTTATTCTGGCTCTGTGAGTCACTAGCATAGAGACAAAAGAAAAAAAATTATCTATATATCCAACCATTTGACTAGGCTGAGAGTACTGGCATGTTTTCAAAAAAAACAAATGGGGTTTGGATTAGAACCGAATGAAATGGTTTCAGTTTTTTTGGTTTCTGAATTTTTGATTGTTTCACTGCTGCATAACACAAACCTAATATCACATAATCCAGTTGATAGAGAAACAAGTGAAACACTGGATAAATATCTACCAGAATCACACCAGAAAGAAATGAAACGTTATTGAAATAAGGATATATATTTCTTTAAAAAAAATTTTTTTTAATGTTTTATTTATTTCTAGGGGAGAGAGAGAGAGACAGTGTGAGCAGAGGAGGGTCAGAGAGAGAGGGAGTCACAGACTCTGAAACAGGCTCCAGGCTCTGAGCTGGCAGTCAGCACAGAGCCCGACGTGGGGCTTGAACCCACGAACTGCGAGATCATGACCTAAGCGAAAGTCGGACGCTTAACCGACTAAGCCACCCAGGCGCCCCAAGGATATATATTTCTAGAAGGTGCATATTTGCTGTTTTTCTTTTCACTTTCTATAAGCAATGGCAGCATTGAGTGAGAGACTCTGAATGTACAGTCTCAGCCAGTTTATACTCCATTCTCATTGGCTATTCCTGGATCACAGAGAGATTGTTAAATTCATCTGGTGCATTTTCATTTAGGAAAACAAAACAAAAACACCATCACCACTCTACCCTGAACCCTCAAAACCTTATCTTGCTTTTCTGTTACCCACTTTTGCCTTATTTCATTATGATGGAAAACACTATGCTTGGGGTTTTAGGCTCCCAAACATCAAAATCTAGGTGTATGATCTTGAACAAGCCAACTGCTTGGGGTTCCTCCTTCCTAACAACAATTTAAAAAGCCACTACTGGCTTTCCATATAGGATATTGGGGAGCTATCCCTCTGCTCTCCCTAAAGACTTCCTTCTGACTCACTGAAGAACTGAGAATCACAAGGCTAAGCTTTATGGCTCAGAAGTCACCCTGGACTCTCAGACATTCCAGAGTAAAGGTTCTGGGGGTGGGTCCTGGGAGATGAGACTTGCTGTCTGGAAGGACTTCTGGAGACTCAGAGTCATTTAGTGGAAATATTAAAGTTGATCTGACCTTATTCTGTAGTCACAGGCCTGGGACATCTGGGCTAGTTATGTCTTATCTTTTTTCCATTTCTGTAATAGACTAGTGAGAAAGAAATTATCATCCTCAAAGCATGGACAAGGAAGCTGGGATGTGATGAGTAAATCTCTTATTCAAGATCCTCCGATTGAAAGCACAGAGCAAGATTCTAATCAGCAATTTCTCAGAACATTCTTTTTGTTCTGTAGGACCTCTCTGCTTCATAAAGGCTCTCGGTCCAGGAACATTGAGCTAGCACGTTGTTAAAATAGAAAATTCACAGTTGCTATCGCTTTGGCTGGTTTTTAATGCTTCAGGCACAACTCTCTATCACTTTGGATTATAATTGTTTACACGTTTGCTTCCTGCCTTGAATTATAAAGTCTTCAGGGGCTGTGTCATATTAGGTCCCCAACAGCATGGAGGATTTTTCCAATGAAATGTTTGCTGAATGACTTGCTATGTGTATGAATTGAGTAAACGAAAGAATGAATGTGTACATGTGTATCTTATACCACTTGTCAATGTCCACACTTCTGACATGTATGCAGAGTGACTTTTTTTAAATCTCTCATAGCATCCAATATAGAGTTCAGTAAATGATGCTCAATGAATGATTAAAGTCTTTTGATTGAAATGTCTAATAGGTTCTTAAGTTCACTGACTTTTGAATTGTTTTCTTATAAGTGCATGTTAAACCATTTTAGTTGATGTCAATACACTACAAACCAAGAACAATATTAAGAAGACTCTACAAGAGAAGCCAATAGAGTTGTAAGGAAAAGTAGCATCAAATAAAATATAGTTTCCTGCATGGTCCAACTGTTTCTATAAGCGTTTCTACTTTCTTTCACTTCAAATAGCAAAATATCTGGTCACTCACCAGGAAATGGAGATTATATTCCAGTCGATTACAACTTTTTTTTAAAAGAATACTCCCTATTTCATAGAGTATGTATTTTGTTTCTTTATTCTCTTTCTAGAAAATCACTTGATTCTCACCAATTCACAATTAACATCACAAAAGCTCGTGTAAGGAGACCACACAAACATTTGCCCAGCTCCAAATTCCATATCTCCACATGGCCTCGGTTATCGCCTGTACAGAAACACCGTCTCCTGCCATTTTCCTTTTTTTTTCAATTTAAACTTCTTGATTAGGTGAATCCATTTGCAAACCTGCCCTGCTTCAGCACCGCAATGAAACCCTCACAAAGCTCAAGGCCACTCGGTGTCTGGGCTCACTGCAGAATCTTTCATCTTGCAGTAGCCAGGACCAACCTACTACTAACCCTGAGGGGCTTCCTCCAGCTTCTGGTCAGGACATCAGGCCTTGAGGATTCAGTTTTTATTCCTCCATTGAGTTTTCTAGGAATGGCAGGGCGGAGCCCACAGCTACGATGGCTGCTATCTGGGCCATCACACCTGGTCACCAGGGCTCTGCACCCGGTGAGCTCATTGGAGAGAGTAGGTCCACTGCTGGCTCGGCTGGCCCGGGGCCAGCTCTCACCAGAGGCACCCAGCTGTCTAGGTGCTCTGGCTTCCAGTGGGCATTGCAACCCCGAGATAATTTGGCTTCTAAATTGTGCAACTCCAAGTGTTCATTCATTTTTCCAACTTCATCAAACTTCTGTTGGGTGCTTTATGATATAAAAATTAGTATGAACTAAGCTCTTGTCTTCACTTCTTCAACATCCACCCACTTATTTTTACCGATAAAACTCATATCAGAAAGACAGACTTTATATAATTATGATAGAATTCAATGTTGTCTTCCTAGATTGTATTTAAAGTATGAGTATAGTCATTTCAAATATGTTTCAAAACTGATATTTATTTCAAAAAATTAAATGTATGTTCTCATTTAGAAGCAGTCACCATATCTTACATTATTATATCCAGGACTTTAATTTTCATCAAAGAGCTTCTTTCCTTCAACAATAAGGTAGAAACAGCTTACCAACACCCTCAGCCTCCAACCCAGCTAAGAGGATTAAGGTTCTTTCATATAAATCTCTATCTCAAAGTTTTCCTTAAACTGTCAACTTCTTTATCTCCTTTTGTTCATCTTTTCCAAGGCTAACTACTCTGTGCTCCAGATTTCTTCCCTCCAGCTGGCTCCAGACAGCCTTTAACTTTTTCCCCCTTTGTCTACAAATTGCCTCTGGTCTTTTCTGGGCTGATAAAAAATTTTCCTCTCCCTTTTATTATGTTTCCAATTATTGATATTTTTCTCCTTTCTGTTGCTCTTAAATTACTTGGAAAAATTAGTATGAACTAGGCTCTTTTCTTCACTTCTTTAACATCCACTCACTTTTTAAAAGTAACTTTTATTGCTGTGTAACATATATACATAAAAAATATGGGGCACAAACCACCTCTTCTGCCCATTAAAGTGGCTGCTTGTGTCATGATCTCACAGTTCTTGTGTTCAGGCCCCTAGTGGGGCTCTGTGCTGAGGCTCAAAGCCTGGAGCCTACTTCAGATTCTGTGTCTCCCTCTTTCCCTGCTCTTCCCCGACTCACACTCTGTCTCTCTCTCAAAAATAAATAAATATTAAAAAAATTATTTTTAAAAGGAATTTATTGCAATATTTGTTTGTGGCCTAATTTATCTTTTTAAGGTTCTCTGTGGGCTTAAAAATACTATTTCTTATGTACTGGGTCAAAAAAGTCTATTTAAATCTAGAAGATCAAGCTTATTAAATGTGCTCTTCATATTCTCTACATCTTCACTTAATTTTTTTTATAATTCCTTAGTTCATGAGATGTATTGCATTTCCTGCAACAGTTGTAGATATATCAACTTTTTAATCTCTGTTATTTTTTGCTTTATTTGATTTAAGGATGTATTGTTAATTACATATTTATAATAGATATATTCCTCATTGATTTTCCTACTGTTAAATAATCAATTTTTGTCACATATGATACATCTTACCTTGAGTTCCATCTGTGTGGTGCTGTTATTACTATGCCTGCATTTTATTTTTGTTAATGCGTATCTAATATACTTCATCCATCCCTTTTTTTGGTCATATTCTCAGGTGTACTTTTTGAAAACAACCTTTAAATAAACTCAGATTACATACCGAACCTCTCTGTGTTTTAATAGGAAAACTTAACCAATTAATAATGCTGTTATTAGTGATATCCCTGGACTTATTAATGTCATTTCATCATTTTTCTGTACTTTCTGGTTAGTTTTCTTTTTGTTTTTTTTTTCTTTATCTTTTTTTTTCATTCCTTTTGCTTCCTTTTGTCTTATGTTAGATTGATGGATGATTATTTGTTCTATTTTTTCCTGTTTTGCTAGGAAATTTTTCATTCTAAAGCCTTTCATTTCTTACATACATATTTTTCTAACAAACATTTTATTTCTAAATTTAGAATATTCTTGTCATCTTCATGTAAAGGCAAGAACATTCACACACTGTTATCTCCCTCCAACCTGTGGAGCTTATTTTCTGAGAGTGGAAGGCTCCCTATCATCCCCATTCATTGATATCTTTCTGAGCTCCTGTGCCTCCCTGGAGCTCAGCACCTACGCTGATGCTTTCACTTGTGGACACATAGCTCTGTTGTCTGTGGATTTGTAGGAGGAGGGAAGATCAAGTTGTCTTATGGCTCAAGATGCTATTTTCTAGTAATTACCCTGAAAACTACCGTAAGGCCCCCTTCTGTTTCTTGGGTTTTTGCCTCTTGGGCTGGAGCTGCTCCTGACTAATCCTATGTAGACAGCATATTTGATGAGCAGAGATTTCCCCCATTTGCATTTCTCTATAGACCTGATCCAGACTGATTTATATCAAAGATTTCTTCAAAATTTCTGGTGCATTGATTAGGTCTTCTTGTCTTCCCATACTATTATGGGATTTTCTTTCTCTCTTTTTTTAAATGTTTATTTTATTTTTGAGAGAGAGAGAGAGAATTGGGGAGGGGCAAAGAGAAGAGAGCAGAGGACCTGAAGAGGGATCTGCCCTGACAGCAGCAAGCCTGACATGGGGTTCGAACTCACAAACCAGGAGGTCATGACTTAAGCCAAAGCTGGATGCTCAACCGACTGAGCTACCCAGGCGAACCAAGGATTTTTTTTTTTCTTTTTAACATAATATCTACATAGGATAATTGTTGGGACTGAGGGAAGGCATGTGTGCTCAGTCTGCCATTTGACCCATTCTCATTTATGACTGTGTCCCCTTAGATACCCTGCTTACCAGCCACATTCACTGACCAACCCTTATGGGTATTTATGTTTTGCTTTTCTTCCTTCAAGCTTTCAAAAATCTCACTTGCTATACATTTCTTTGCTCAGTGTGAGGACTTTCTGTTCCTTGAAGACTTCCTTGATCCCACATCCAAATGTTAATATTCTTCTGCAGTGAATTCTTCTGGTCCTTACTATGAATCTCTCTTATGACTAAGTTGTAAGAGCATAATTTATTGCCTGTGAATTTATTTCTCCTTCACACCAGGTACAGTGTCTCACCTATCTTCCCATTGCACGTAATAGCACCTTCCACATAGTAGGGACAATCAACCGTGACTGAAATAGAATTAATCTGCATTTGTAGCCAGTTCCCATTGATAAGAGAAAGTTCATCCTTTACACTGTGCTTGGGCTAACAATTCCATAACTTTTTAAAAACTTTATTATGTAATGTTTCTTAGAACATTAAACAATATTTGTTGAGAAGCACAATAAAATACATCATTCTTGTGATTGACTCTTGTCTTTAAAGCTGTCTTTCTCAGGATGCCTGGGTGGCTCAGTCAGTTAAGCGTCTGACTTCGGCTCAGGTCATGATCTCATGGTTCGTGGTTTTGGGTTCCGCGTCGGGCTCTGTGCTGACAGCTAGCTCAGAGCCTGGAGCCTGTTTCAGATTCTGTGTCTCCCTCTCTCTCTGACCCTCCCCTGCTCATACTGTCTCTCTGTCTCTTTCTCTCAGAAATAAATAAAACATAAAAAAAAATTTAAACTGTCTTTCTCACACTCCACATTTGTGTATTAAGAGCTCCAAAGAGAATATTAAAAATATTTTTGACTTGCTTATCACTTATAGACATTAGACGATATGATATTTTCTTAAACACTGCCACCTATCTAGCACATGTGCCTTAATCTCTTGCCACATTGACACTTATTACTGTTTATCACAACACTGCCCTTAATCATCCATGCTGTCCAACCTCATCAGAGGTCCTTCTATCAAAATGTGTCTCCATGGTAACACAAGCCAGATTTGGCCATTTGGTCTCTGTTTGGAACACAAAGGTCACTTGAGTGTTTATGACATTTGGATTTTGGAGTGCATTTCCAAAGCTGCAAATTATGCATGCCTTTGACATTTGGATAGATTCTTTATTAATAGCATTTTTCGTTTGTACACATATATGTTTCAATTTGGAATTATATTTGTTTATTGGAAATGGAAGCAGCCAATGTAACCAATTTTAATGAGATTCACTCTTCTTTCTTCATTATACTTCTTTCTAGAAAATAATACTTTGTGTGAGGTAAGACCTTGCAGAATATAAATCATTGAGATTGCTAAAAATATCTCAAACTAATAAAATTAAAAAATTGAGTATTGATTACTTTATAATGTTCTCTTTTCCTTCAAAGTATAATTGCATCTTGAATTTTATTGAAATAGGAAAACAGAATTATTCAATTTATCAGCATACATTGTTACCTTTTTATATCCAGAAAGGTTTTGATTTGTGGATGGAAAGAGCAAATATGTGTTCATTGAAATATACTCATTGGCTTCTAATTTGGAAATTGCCTAAAAAATAAAAAGTTTAAATCTGTAATAAAGGGTTTAGAACTCTAGAATCCTACAAAAGGAAATTTGAATATAATAAAAAGTGTAGTTGTTCCTGGGTAATAAGATTCAATATCGCAGCCAATACTTTCCAAATATATCTATTTAAAATAATAATAGATAATTCTTAGCAAGCACTTTCTATGTGCCTGATTCTATTCTAAATTCTTTACACATATCAACTCACAGCAACACTAAGAAGCTGATGTTATAACGTCCCCCATTTTATCAATGAAAAACTAATACCCAGGAGAGTAATAGCTTACCCATGGTTATATAGCTACTAAGTGGCATAATCAGGGTTTAAAGCCAGGCATATTAGGTCATAACCTAAATTTAACTACCCACAGTAATCTAAATGAAGGAGATTCTAATCAAAAGTGAAATAAGGTTATTTCTTCAGAATTTTTTTAATGTAGATTTTATCTGAAGGAATAAGCATCTGGGAGTAGCTATTAAAAGTCTCCACAAAGAGGAACTTAGGAGATATTTAAGTGTTTTAAAAAACAGAAAACTAGTGTACGCAGGAGGTTTCAAAATTATGGATGTTTTTAAAAATTTTTTTTAATGTTTTATTTATTTCTAGGAGAGAGAGAGAGAGACAGCGTGAGCAGGGGAGGGTCAGAGAGAGAGGGAGTCACAGACTGAAACAGGCTCCAGGCTCTGAGCTGGCTGTCAGCACAGAGCCCGACGCGGGGCTCGAACCCACGAACCACGAGATCATGACCTAAGCGAAAGTCGGACGCTTAACCGACTAAGCCACCCAGGCGCCCCTGGATTTTATTTTTCTCAATAATTTTCTTAACCGGGAACCTCTGTAGGCACTTGAGGACCAATATAGTGGTTCAATGATACCTTCAAGAGAAAACAGGTTTCCTCTGAGTTTCCTCTTAGCCAACTTCAAGCTTATTCCTCCATGTTCCAAGATGGCTGCTCTACATCACTTTTGGAGCAAAAAGGGATGAGCAAGAGTGAAAAAAACAGAAGTCAGATGATTTGGCCCTTTTAAAGAGCTTTCTCAGAAACCACTCATAGCGATTTTCACTTAGATCACAATTACCTAGATCCTTACACATAACCAAATCTAACTGCAAGGAAGGCCGATTTAAAGAAATTTTTTTAATAAAATTAAAAAATGTTTAAGTAGGTTTTTGAGTAAACACATTGTGTCTGTGGTCAAAAATCAGGATTTTAATAGTAAGGAAGTGATGTTGGGGAAGGTCTAGAACAGCCTTTACTCCAGTGCTGGTTTAGCTCTGCTACTAAGGCTTAGTGTAGCCTGGACAGTCAGTGACCTTTGTCACTGGCTAATCAGGACTCAGCTGTTTGGGAATCTTCTATTTACTGCTCCCTGGTGGTTCTTTGCTCTTTGCATCACACAGCTTCACCCTAAAGAGACATATTTCTGTGTAGCTCCTCTTCAGTACTCTTTCTGGAGGCTGCCTGAGCCTCCATGAACCTCATAGACTTACCCCCCACCCCCTTGAGAACAACTGGAAAACCTGACCAAGTGTTTTGAGACATTGGTTGACAGACAGCACCAGGGAGTCACATTCTGCTCGCGTTCCCCCTGCTTATGACACAGTTCTGAGGTACTCCCTGAGAGAAATCTGGGGCAATTAAAGGCTCGTCTGACCTGTTTACTTTGTCTCAGGTATCCCAGCCTTGTGCTGTCTGTCAACCAATGTCTCAAAACACTAGGTCAGGTTTTCCAGTTGTTTTCAAGGGACGGCAGGTCTAGTGTCACTTACTGCACTGCAGAGGCAGCAGGGACCTGACTGTCCTTTTCGTGGTTTAGGTCATGCTACATGACACCAAATAAAGAAATAAATTCCCTCTTTTGAGTTATATATAACTCTTCCTTTGTTAATCGGTTGCTTGGAAAACAATACATTTCTTATAGAAATCTCATTAAATATTTGCAAATTTGCCAAAGATGTGGGTTTCATGATCTAAGATTTTAATCATAATTTATAATACTGAGTTGGTAGGAAAATACCAGAAAGATCCTAAATAGTGTCCAAATGTGACAGATGACCTATATGCCACTAATCCTTTGTTGTCACAGAGGCCAAGCTTCCAAAAGCTCACCCCAATCATTCCAAGTCTTTTGGAAATTATGGTTATTTATGACTCTGAAGTTATAATTACATGCTCTGTTTCTCTCTTTTTCTCTCTCCAAAAAATAAATAAACTTTTAAAACATTTTTTATTTTTTTATTTTATTTTATTTTTTTTAATGTTTTATTTATTTCTAGGAGAGAGAGTGAGAGAGATAGCGTGAGCAGGGGAGGGTCAGAGAGAGAGGGAGTCACAGACTGAAACAGGCTCCAGGCTCTGAGCTGGCAGTCAGCACAGAGCCTGATGCGGGGCTCGAACCCACGAACCACGAGATCATGACCTAAGCGAAAATCGGACACTTAACCGACTAAGCCACCCAGGAGCCCCTTAAAACATTTTTTAAAAGGGAGTGCCTGGATGGCTCAATCAGTTAAGTGTTCAGCTTTGATCAGGTCATGATCTTGCAGTCTGTGGGTTTGAGTCCTGCATCAGGCTCTGTGCTGACAGCTCAGAGACTGAAGCCTGCTTCAGATTCTGTGTCTCCCTCTCTCTCTGTTCCTCTCTCACTGATGTTCTGTCTCTCTTTTTCTCTCTTTCTCCTCTCTCAAAAAATAAATAAACATTAACAAAAATAATAATTAAATAAACCCATCACACCTCATGATAAATGTGCTATTGCATATTTGTTTTCAACATAAGTTAAGTTTAGGTTACTGTTTTTGAAAGTGTTACAGGTTATTTTACAATAGGCCTTAAGGTGGATGTCACGTGACTAGAATAATCCTGTCACAAGTACAACTATTTCACGCCCAATAACTTGCAGTAACTTTTATAATTATAATCAATATATAATAAAATATACTAATATAATAACACTTACAGTATGGCAATTTAGGTTAATTATAAGTTAATGTGAAGTTTTTATTGTGTTCTTGTTTGTATTTTGTTTCCTATTCAAAGTGCTTTTTTTTTTTTTTGAGAGAGAGAGAGAGAGAAACAGCGTACGAGTCGGGGAAGAGGCAGAGAGAGAGGGAGACACAGAATCTGAAGCAGGCTCTGGGCTCTGAGCTGCCAGCACAAAGCCTGATGCAGGGCTTGAACACGTGAATCACAAGATCATGACCTGGGCCAAAGTCAGATGCTTAACCAACTGAGCCACTCAAGCACCCCTCAAAGGGCTTTTAAATGTCTCTCTAAATAGGTCTACCTCAATGAATTGAAGATGTTAGCTCTAGAAGAAATAACTGTCTCCATAAAATGATTAGATCAATTGCAAAAAGGCTGGCCGGCACGCTATCTCTCATCTTGGGATCACTGCTAAGGAAGATCCAGTTAAATCCATAGGGTGAAAGTTGACTGAGGCTGTTTCTAGACATGATTTCTTGGGGTGGCCAAGTACTGTAAGAACAGGTTCTAGAAGAGAAGTCAGTCAAGTAAAACGCATCCAGAACTTACGGCATCAGACACAAAGTATCTGTGTGTTGACATGGTGGCCCGGGAGGGAATTCTACACACGCCAGCAGAAAGAAGCACGTGTAATTCCAAAGCAAAGGCATTTAGGGGAGCCTGGGTGGCTCAGTCAGTTAAGTGCCCGACTTTGGCTCAGGTCAAGATCTCATGGTTTGTGAGTAGAGCCCCGCATCGGGCTCTGTGCTGACAGCTCAGAGCCTGGAGCCTGCTTTGGATTCTGTGTCTCCCTCTCTCTCTGACCCTCTCCTGCTCACACTGTCTCTCTCTCTCTCTCTCTCTCTCTCTCTTACTCTCTCTCTCTCTCCCTCTCTCTCTTAGAAATAAATAAAAACATTAAAAAAAAAAAAAGTAAAGGCATTTAGAACCAAGCAAGTGGAAAGAATTAGCATTAAGGGAAATCTATCACAGCACAGCGGGAACCCAGCAGAGTGTCTAGGATTGCCAGCAAGAGTACAAGATTAGAAAGAGAAATGCAGCCTTTATTTCGAGAAGGAAAATAGTACTAGGACAACAGCAAGACAGAAAACCTCAGGTCTGAGTCAAACTGGCTGTGCAATGACCCATTCAGAGTCTCAGAGTGTCTCCAACCCAGACGGTCTCCTGCATACGCTCATCTTTGAGGCTTTTTATTTCCTTTAAAGTTTATTTATTTTGAGAGAGACAGAGACACCATGAGTGGGGGAGGGGGGAAGGGAGAGAGGGAGAAAGAATCCCAAGCAGGCTCTGTACTGTCATCATGGAGCCTGATGCGGGGCTCAAACCCACAAAGCCGTGAGATCAGGACCTGAGCCGAAACAAAGAGTCAGACGCTTAACCACCAACTGAGCCACCCACGTGCCCTGATCTTTGGAACTTTTTCTGAAGCTGAACCCAATGGAGGGAGGCAGGAGGCGGAGCGATGGGAAGAAAAAAAGGTCAGAACCACCGGCCTAAGCACATGCGCTTAAATGTCTCTTATTTAAAATCATTTTGGGTTTTTTTTTTTTTTAAAGAAGATCTGTTTAGTTTAAGATATTACCAGAGAGGTAACACTTTCAACCCCTAAGAGACCAGCCTTTAGCACCTATTAGTTTATCAGATTAGCTGTTAGTTTTAAATGCAGAGAGTAAGGTCCTGAAGGAATGAGATTCAGATATTAAATGTAAAAGATCTTTGAAGGAAATAGAGTTCCAGAGCAGATAATCTTATACATACTGAAAATTAGGGGGAAATTTGTCTTTTATGCCCCTCATTTCACATTTCCCTCTAGGCAACACGCATTGAGAATTTACTATGTGCCAGGCACTCCCAAAGGCCTTCAAATGTATTATTTCATTTAATCCTCCAACCCTATGGGTTTATCTCATCATTTCCTATAGGCTTATCTCATCATTTCCGTACTAGAACTAGGAAAACCAAGACTCAAAGAATTCCCCAAGTCTACATACCTAATCAGCTACCGAATTGGAATGTAATCTCATCTGTGTCCACTGACACAAATATTCCTTCAGAACGATCTTTCTTTTTTTTCTTTTTTTTTTTTTAATGTTTGTTTATTTTTGGAGAGAGAGAGACAGATTGTGAGCAGGGAAAGGGGCAGAAAGAGAGGGAGACACAGAACCCAAAGCAGGCTCTAGGCTCTGAGCTGTCAGCACAGAGCCTGATGTGGGACTCAAATCCACAAACTGTGAGATCATGACCTGAGCTCAAGTCGGACACTTAACCAACTGAGCCACCCAGGTGCCCCTCAGGAGGGTCTTTCAAAGGTCTGTGTGACAGGTTTTGATAATATCACTGGGGAATGTGTCATTAGGGATGATGGGATTGGGAATGGGGGAAAAAATCCCACAAATGTCATGGAGAGCAGACCAACATTCAGTTGCTACTTGTTGTGTGCCAACCATTATCAGAGGTTGTGCTAGGTACTAGGGATACTGTCATGAGAAACCAGACACGACTCAGGCTTCATGGGGCTGACTGTCTAGCAGGGAGAAACAATGCAACCAATAGTGATGAATAAGTGAGCATCAACTTTATAAAAGGGTTGAAAAGAAAGGTGCTGGGTGATGGCTGCCATCAACAGAACTGATACACCCGTTTTTGAGAACTCGTATTTAAGCAGAAGGTGGGAATGAACAATGATGCTGGAGGTGAGAGAGAATGGAGGTAGGAAAACAGGAAGAAGAGCACACGCTGAGATGGGTCTGTGATGTGTTGAAGTTAGGGTGAGTTGGAGACATCCAAGAATCACCCACTACACGCCTAGAGACGACCCGAGTTCAGGTAGCACAAGCAAGGGAAAGAGATGCTGTCTAGAGCCCCAGTGAAACACTGGCTACACAACCAAGCTGGGCATGATGCAGGAAGGGGCTCCGGGCTCTGCAGGGCATGATCTTCGATCCTATCCACATCTACAGCTGCCCCTGGGGTAGTGGAAGGGACGGGGGCTCACGAGGGGCAGGCAAACAAAGCTGGTAGCATAGCTGAAACTTTGTAAGATTCCCACAAGAAAGCCATAGGCTTCATTTATGATTATATCGACAATAGTGACAACAAGCACTAACACCGCCATGTCCTGCTCTGCCTGGATGCTCGCTAATTTAGTCCTCCTCACACCATGAAGAAAGCACTATGATCATTATCCGCAGTATAAACACCAAAAAAACCTGAGACCCAGGGAGGGTAAGTCACTTCCCTGAATCCCATCACTATGAAGGCTGGATCCAAGATTTAAACTCAGATATGCTTTAATCACTACTACACATCAAGGAGGGAAGGAACAAAAGGAGCTTTTCTTCCTTCGAGTCCTAGTGTAAATGGGAGAGAATA
Source organism: Hyaena hyaena (assembly GCF_003009895.1). Lineage (NCBI taxonomy): Eukaryota > Metazoa > Chordata > Mammalia > Carnivora > Hyaenidae > Hyaena > Hyaena hyaena. The sequence goes on along the minus strand of NW_024081643.1, from coordinate 317,435 downwards.
AAGTTCCCTACGTTATCTTGCAAAGACAAAATGTGTAATTGTATATCCCGTTGCTAGGGGGGAACTGATATTAGTTTGCATCTCTGAGTCCAAAGTATTTTAAATATGTCTCATCAGACCCTGATATTCTGAATTTCAACTCATCTTCTCATACCTGATCCTTCCAAGAGATCAAGATAGCAGGCGTTCCATCTACAAATTCGTACTAAACTCCCTCGTGGTCGCTCCCATTAAAACTTTGCGGAAAGGGGAGGGGAAGAGGTTAGGGTATCAAAGGAGACAGCGAAGGATATCTAATACTGAAAAAACTGGCTTAACAAGAAACTTCCAAGGTAACCTCTGAAGTCTGAGGGAAGTTGGGCCAGGATAAAATTCAGAAAGAACTGTCTCTTCTCTTAGCACTTGCTAGAAACGGAACATTTACCATGAGAAATTACCTGACCTCTTTAACCTCTGTCCCTTCCCCTATTTAATAGAGCTCATCTGAAAGTCATTTTATGTTGCCTTTGTGATTTTAATGAGATAACGTGTATATGTTCTCTGCATAGCATCCGATGTTGAACAAGGCCTCAATAAAAGTTCGCCTTAAAAAAATAAGCTAATATATAAGAAAGCATTTTATAAGCCCAAGGGTACTATATAAACGCAATTATTTTTTTAGATGCAGGAAAAAGAAAATGGATACAGGAGTTTATTGTGAATATGCAGGCGCGTATAAAGACCTATTTCAAACTGAAATATTGATATTATCGTTTCTCTTTAAGGCTCTTCTTATTTGTCACACTTAACATAGCGTTATCTCAAAGTCACTTAGTATTTCCTGTGCAAACATACCATTGCAGAAATGAATAATAAAAAAGTTGCCCCTCTGAAAATAATATGAAACATTTAAGCACCAATGACCTAGTATTCTCATCTAGCTTTGTGACTTGTTATCTTCCAACATCAATGTTTCCATCGTCACTCTGCTGTTTCAGATAACAATGCTTTCTGGACACTTGCCGGTTGGCCATTTAAGATATTAGGGGCTTTTTAAAAAGTCTACCACTGTGTTGATTCCTAGCTATACAGTTACCATTTGTAAATCAGTGGAGCAAGAAATTAAGGACACACTGGCAGCTCTGCCTGTGGAATACCAGTAACAATAAAGGTATAGGATTACCTTGCTGCCTCTCTGCCGCCTGTTTCCCATCCAAATAAGCATGATTCTCTAAATCACCAGGAGGAATAACCAAGGCACCATCAGAATCAGATGAGGATGGGATGAAAGAAATTCCCTGGCTTGTATAGTACAAAACCGAAGATCTGTTTTTAATGTGTTATCTTCATGTTTTTGTTTTAATTCGTAGGTTTTACATCTATGCTCTCTGTAGTCATTCCTTTGGTCTGCTTTGAAGTGCAAACTGTTCTGCTTGAATAATAGCTAATAATGAGGAAAACAAAAGAGAGGGGTAGAAAGCTGTTGAGTAATATTACCATCAAGTGAGCTTATTTTTTTCTTTTGTGTGAAAGGACCCAAATCTGTGTCCCCTGTTGGGTCTTCATATCCCTGCAGATGCTCTGGCCAACTGACCAGTTAGGAGGGAGCCACCGAAGTGTCTGTATTCTGCCAGTATTTTATAGGCGGCACCTAGTCTCTCAAGGATCCAGGGCAAGCAAAGCAAAATTTTGTGTAAAATTTGGGAAAGGACACAGAGTCCTCAAACTCCAAGAAATTTCCTCAGTCATTTGACTAACAAAATATTAGTCCACTGACATGCAAGATTTCTAGTATAGGAAAATTATCCTAACAGATAGTATTAAGGTATTATTGCTAAAGTATAATACAGTACCACGATAATGGAACTTGTATGTCTGAGGCAAAAGAACCAACAGATGGAATGGACTTCCCTGAAGCCCTAATATATAATATATGAAAATACATTTGAAGTCCGGATACTATAAGTGAAGAAGGGACATATTACTCCATTAATTGTATTGCAAATTGACCAGTTACTTGAGACAATAAACAGGCAAGAGTTTCAGTTTGTAACATACTCCAAATAAATTCCAGCTGAGAAACTGAACATAGTAAAGAACCCCATTAGAAAACTAGAAGATGTAGGGGCGCCTGGGTGGCTTAGTTGGTTAAGCGTCCGACTTTCGCGTAGGTCATGATCTCATGGTTCGTGGGTTCGAGCCCCGCATCAGGCTCTGTGCTGACTGCCAGCTCAGAGCCTGGAGCCAGTTTCAGAGTCTGTGACTCCCTCTCTCTCTGACCCTTCCCTGCTCACACTGTCTCTCTCTCTCTCTCTCTCTCTCTCTCTCCAAGGAATAAATAAAAAACATTAAAAAAAATTTAAAAAAAGAAAACTAGAAGATGTAAATAAATAATCAGCTTGATGAGCAAGGACTTTTATGACATAAAAATAATGGGACACATTATAAATCTTTAAAATAATGATAGATTGTGTAAATATACAAACACTGATGCTTTCAATATAAATAGTTATAGAAATAAATATTGATGTGAATATATATATATATTCTCTATATCTCTTCTCTAGTTCTGTTTACCGAGAGGCCTGGGACCAATGATACCACGGAAGCAATGAGCAATCATAGTATCCAGATCTGGTTTCTAAATACCAACTTCCACTAAAAGAAACCAGGACTCTTAGAAAAAAAAATAGTTGATTCCAGGACTGGGGTGGGAAAGTATAAAATGCACATTTTATTGTGCTCCAAGTAAGAAAGTGCTTAAAGAATATTGGGGATATATCAGAAGGTCATAGGAGCTCCCATTGGCAAAATCTGGGGTGATTTGTGCATCAAAATAAATCATAGTGATAGGTTGTAACCCACTGAACCAAATAAGAATCCATGAGCCCACACTGATTTAAATTAATAATGAATCATTTGAAATTTTGAAGTAAAAAATCCTTCCCCTCAAAATACTTATTAGTGACCAAGGAAGAAGGAGTAACTTTACAGTGAAGAATCCTAACAGACATGGCATTAATCAAGTGTTTAAAGTGACGATCATCCTTGCGGCGCCTGGGTGGCTCAGTTAAGTGTCTAACTTCAGCTCAGGTCATGATCTCATGGTTCATAGATTCAAGCCCCGAGTCAGTCTCTGTGCTGACAGCTAAGACCCTGGATCTGCTTCAGATTCTATCTCCCTCTCTCTCTGCGCCCAGACTCCCTTCATGTACTCACTCTCAATCTCTCTCTCTTTCTCTCTCTCAAAAATAAATAAACATTAAAGTGAACATCACCCATAATGGGACAAATCCAAATAGTATTCTACGTGATAGAATGTAGCCTCACCTCCGTGGTATTTCTGATAGAGCTGCATAACTGGAATCTAATCGTGAGGAAACATCAAACCCATTAGCAACAGTCTACAAAATAATCTGCCCTGTAATCCTCAAGAATGTCAAGGTCATGTAAACCAAGGAAATACTCAGGAACTATTCTACATTTAAGGAGGCTAACATGACATGGCAACTAAATGCAGTGTGATCTGGATTAGATCTTTTTATATAAAGGGCATTTTGGGGACAGTTGTTGAAACTGGAATGGGGACTGAAGATTAAGTAGTGGCCATGTAGTTACATAGCAGAATGCCTTTGCTCCTAGGAAATACACACTAGAACCTTCAGGGGTGATGAGACATCATGTAAGCAACTGAGTCTCAAATGGTTCCCAAGTAAATAAACATTCTTGCAACATTTTTATAAGTTTGGGATTGTTTAAAAATAACAGCCACAACGTTAACAAAAAAGCAAGCGTATGGCTTCCAAATTCTATTTTGCCTTCTTCCAGTTAGATACATCTAACAATTGTGTTAGTATCATTATAAATTCCCGGTATATCAATTACAGCAGTTTAATTTTCCCTGGAGCAATTTTATGTCAAACATTAGGGGAATTGTTAGGATATAACTATAGCTTAGAACATTTTAAATATTTTTAAGTGGTTTTGTTTTGACAAGTAGGTAACAACATGAAAAAATTTTGGTAGTGTTAATTTGTTTTAAAATAAAATTAAAGTAGTCCATGCATAATTAATCTGATTCTGCATATACATTTATGACTTGAAGGAATGACATTTCAACCATGGTTGTGTCTGGGGACCGTGAATGTGGGTGATTTATTTTTATTTTTATTTTTCTATAGTGTCTCAATTTCCTACAACAACCATCATTTTTAAGAACAAATATTGAGGGGCACCTGGGTATCTCAGTCAGTTGGGTGTCCGACTTTGGCTCAGGTCATTATCTCACAATTTGTGAGTTTGGTTCCCTCATTGAGCTCTGTGCGGACAGCTCGAAGCCTGCAGCGTGCTTCAGATTCTGTGTCTCCTTCTCTCAATGCCCCTCCCCTGTTCATGTGCTCACTTGGGCACGCACGTGCTCTCTCTCTCTCTCTCTCAAAAATAAATAAACATTAAAAAGATTTTTAAAAACTTAAAAGGACAAGTATTGAAAGTATAAAAGTAATTAATATAAAGTGACGTGAAGGAGCAAGAAAAAGTAGTTGACAAAGGAGAAAGTCTCCAAAGACATGAAACATTGCTGAAGGCTTCATTTTCCTTCTCTGTAATTTGGTGTGGAAGGTCAAAGGTACTGTGTATGAAGCCCTAAGTACAGTGGCTAGCATTCAGTCCCTTGACCTGACCAATATCCTTCCTTGACCAATGCTCTGCTAGAGTCACATGGCTGTTGGTGCGGGGTGGGGGTGGAGGGGCGGTAGCTGCAGGTTCACAGAAGAGCTTTGCTGGAGGCTGGTCACCACCACCTACATTCATGTGCACGAGTGACCCCCTTTCCCGCCCTCCCCAGCTAGTGAGGGGTAGAAGGCAGGGCTCATCCTGCAAAACAGAAAGGGTGATAGATGTTATCAGCAATCCACAAAGTCCAAATATTCCCTCTCCTGGCATGCAATAGAACCATTCTTATTTTCAAATCTAAAGGGTCTGTTCACTATCAAAGAAAATTAACTGCCTTTCACGTTAATAGAAACTACAGGCAGAAATCCTCTAGAAAAATGACAGACATGGATTTGATGGTTGAGCATGCTCTCTATTTTAGGCTCAGTTTCAACATATTTGAAATCAAGTGGGAGGCTTGTGTTGACACAAAATATTGGCAGACTTTGATCTACTGATGTTAAACTGATGATCACATACAGATGGTGGAGCGGTATTAACTGGAACTGCCACATGAAGTGTGAAGGAAGGAAGTTTCCTTCCTTCTTGCAGAGAAATGTTTGAATATGTCACAAAAACTGCCAGAGAATTAACATCTCAAAAGGCTTAAATTCAGTATGTAGAAAAACCATGTCAGCTTTGCAGTCCAGCTTCCTGGTTTCAATGCCCCATAGATACATACTGTGACTTTGAGCAAGTGACTTGAACTCTATAGCTTTGGTTTTGTCATACAATTTGTATTTGTCATACAGTCAACGAGCGCAGCTTCTCAGGATTATAGTGAGGATTAATGAGATCATATATATACAACACCTACCGTAGTCCCTGGTATACATGCAAAACACAATGGAAGTTATTATCATTATTGTTTTTATAATATGAACAAATTTGTAGTATTTCACTTAATTAATATCCACATGCTGGGAAGGTATGCATAGGTATGCGAAAGGAGAAGATGTGAGAAGGTGGCAGAGAAAGAAGCAGAAGGTAAATGGTAATTGACTCTCCAAACCCTAACACTCGAATCTTATTTCTGTTCCGGGTCTTCTCCATCTCAGTAAGTGGAACCACCGTGGATCTAGTTGCTAGAGTTGAGTATCTCAGTCCCTCTTGCCACGCCCCTTCCCCTCTCCCTGGCTGGCCCCGCCCACTGCCTGTGAGCTGCATAATCTCAGTCCCTCTTGCCACGCCCCTTTCCCTCACTGGCTGGACCTGACCACCCTCTGTGCAATCCCAGCTACTGTGGTCCTTCCATTAGCCCATGTGTCCTCCCTAATGTCCTGTGGCTCCCTTCTAACTTCTTCCTGCTGTTGCTCAAAGCCCCCTCTGGTCCACTTGCCACACAAAACCAGAGCCATCTTTTTTTTTTTTTTTTTTAATGTTTTATTTATTTCTAGGAGAGAGAGAGAGACAGCGTGAACAGGGGAGGGTCAGAGAGAGGGGGTCACAGACTGAAACAGGCTCCAGGCTCTGAGCCGGCAGTCAGCACAGAGCCCGACGCGGGGCTCAAACCCATGAACCGTGAGATCATGACCTAAGCGAAAGTCGGACGCTTAACGGACCAAGCCACCCAGGCGCCCCCAGAGCCATCTTCTTGAAACATACCTGAGATAGCTCTCTTCCCAACTGGCCACACTTGTATGACTTCTGGTTGTACTTTGAATAAAACCTAAATGCTTCCAAGGCCCTACATGATCCACATCCTAATATCCCACCTGATGCCACCTCCTGTCACTCCCTCCCTCACCGTATGTCAGTCCTGTGACAAGCCACGCTCCTTCCCACTCAGACCCTTTGCACATGTACCCTCCACCTGAAATTCTTCTTTTAGCACAAACCTCTAGTCCCTTCCTGACCTTCAAGCCAGAGCTTCAAGGTCACCTCCTCAGAGAGACCTTCTCAACATGCCAATGAAACAGCTGACCTCTTTACCCCAGTTATCTTCTAGATTGGCACATTGTCTTCTTAACAGCACATAAAACAATTTGTAATTATTTTATTTCATTTTTTTTTTTTTTTTTTTTTTTTTTTGGTCTGTGGCACCCAAAGACTGTAAATAACTTTTAGGCAAGGGCCATATCTTTTTTTAAAACACTCCCAAGACTCAGTTCATGCACTGTGCAGGGGCATTCAGTAAATATCTGTTGAAAATCATGGGCAATTGAATAACTGAATCTTGTAAATGTTCGGGGTTAAAATACATTAGATGTGTAATAATTTATTTTCACTATTCTTATTTATTTTCACTATTCATTATTCACTAATAAATTATTTTCACTATTCACATATTTCAGTAATGGTCAGAGAGGGGAAAGGGTGAGATACACATTTTTGTATGTTTATAGATGTCCTGAAAAGGTTAGAAATAGCTCACTCTATACAGTGCAGTTGTTTTAAGAATTCTCTGTTAATCTAGAAGGAGTTCATGTTGAACAGGCAACTGCAAGGTTAGGAATTTTACTCAGTGTAGTTATTTAATTGACATTTTCAAGGCCAGTGGGTCACATGAATCTATTTTTAAACTCTCTCTAATTTTAGAGGATACTGTGGTTTGAAACCAACATCACGGCCACGTTTCATAGGATTCCCCCCTTTGTGATCAGGGATGATCAAAGACTAATTTCTTTTCAAGTGGATATTTGTTACTTGGGGGCTTATCTTCTCATGGGCCCCTGACTGATGCCTTTCTGAATAATTTTATCAATATATCTGAAACTGACCGAAGTGGATGCTGTTGTAAGTCACCTGGATCCTTCCTTTGGGACTGAAACCCTCACCCTCCAGCTGTTGTGGGTATCGTTAAAGAAAACTGTCTTATCTAAGGTCATCCCTGGGGATGGTCCTCATCTGAAAACTACCCCTGCACATGTGTGGTCAGTCTGGGAAGAACCAGCCTCTGGTCTAATGGGGGCTCACTCGGAGGGGCCATCCCAGCTCCTGAGCTCTGGGATCAGCTGAGACTTTTGCTGCACAAACACTGACTGCATTGTTCTCATTGCCTCTTTGTCCTACCTTGCTTTCTTCACTTCACAGGTGTCCATCCAGAGGACACCCCCCAATAAACCCCCTGCACCCAAATCTCCATCTCAAGATGGACACACTGTCTCCTTCTTGAGACACTGATTGGGATGATTTGGTGTCACTCTTTTCCACTGTTTTCTTTTTCCTTGGCTTGAAAGGACTCCTGTCTGGAAAAGGCAGACAGAATATGCTGCCCAGCTCTCCCCCAACACAGATAGTACCTGACAGCAGGTTTGGAAATGGTGGTGACTTGGTCTCCTGCCAACAGGAGCCTTAGCCTAAACTGTCCTCAGGTTCCTTTCTCCATTCTCTAGTGTCTTCTCAGTGCAGAGACCATTGTAAGAAAGACTATGTCTTTACTAATTAATTAGTAGGAGGCTAACCGTGTGTATATATGCTGATATAATTATTTCTAAAACATGTTACAGGCCAAATTGTATCCCCCCAAAAAATTCAGATGTTGAAGTCCCAATCCCCAATGCCTCGGAATGTGGTAGTATTTGGAGATAGGGTTTCCATAGAGACAGGGTTAAATTAGGTCATCTGCATGAACCCTAATCCATTATGACTGGTGTCCTTGTAAGAAGAGAAGATTAGGACAGAGACTCACACAGAAGGAAGACCATATAAAGACACAGGGAGAAGATGGCCATCGACAAGTCAATGAGAGAGAACTTTGATGAAGCCAACTCTACAGACACCTTGATCTCAAACTTCTAACCTCCACAATTGTGAGAAAATGAATTTCTGTTGTTTAAACCACCAGTTTGTGGTACACTGTTAGAGCCGCTCCAGCAAACTACTCTAACATGTAATCATAAAATCTGTGGATTTTGTTTCCTGGCCTTAAATGCACTAAGCACACCTAAGAAGGCCAGAGAGGAGCATCTAAAGGAGAGCTCCAGGATGCCTCAAGGCGGTGGGAATTCTTCATGTCTTGCCCTGCTCCATTTTTGTTTCCATGGCGTTAACTCTGCTTCTTGTGGGTACCTCAAATTGACCGCATGGTTTGGCAGTGTTTCCTCCAGCCCCAACCTTGAACTCGTGTATATATCTTCTCTAGTTTTGAGGCTATGGTATCCTACATCCTGAACCCCCAGCCCCAGGAGGGGGCGATTCTGGCAGGCTTCTGTGAATCCAGCCTTCCCTTCGAAAGTAGACAGAGTGGATATCACAAGAGCAACAAATAGCTCAGAGGGTCTGAGTTACTAACTGGGGGGTTAATCAGATTGATTTTATCCTGATTCTCCATCTAGAAATTTAGGATTAGATCTTATGGACAGCGTAGTAGCTTCCTAGATGTAAGGCATTTGGCTATATAGTATTGAAGTATTTAATTAAAGGAAGGAAGAAAAAAATATATATATATATATATCTATTCCAGAAGAGTACATCATTGTGACAATTCTTCTTGTCCCAGGAGCCCCTCATGTGACACTCTATCTGGTCTCTATCCAATCTTCTTCAAGCGCTCTGATGATCAAATCATCTCAGATGACAGTTTCCTGGCACTACCATGCTTCTGTTATGCCACACCTGTACCACCACAGATGCTTAGGAGCACCTGGGGACCTGGGCCGTGTGGAGGTCTATGGCAGAAGGGGCACTTCAGTGTCCTTGTTCTAATTGTGCTTAAAGAGCACCAAATTTGTGCTGCCCACACAGAAACTCAGCCTCTGGTGTCACAGCTGTTTAATTGCTTCCCTTACAGCCTCCATCCTTGCCCTTGGACTCAGTCAAGGTCCAGGGACTTGGTTGAGTGACAGCTTTTGCTCTGTGCTCCCCTCTGATGACTAAGGCTTTGTTTTTGGGTCAAGCTTGTCACGATTCCTTTCTCCCTTAGGGGAAGCTCTCTCCTAGCTCACTCCTGGTCATTCATGTGGGGACTTCTGATAGGCTGTCCTTCCAACTCCCCAAGCATCCTGAGAGAGCCGAGTGTTCCCTTCAGGACCCGCCAGGGGCTTCCTGTCTCCAGGACCTCTACCCAAGACCCTCCCCTCCCACCACATATGTCTACAGAGAGTGAGCTATGGATGAAAATAAAGAAAACATGGCTGCTCCTTCAGGGACAAGCTGAAATGCTGGCAGTATTTCCCTCTGTATTGTCTGTGTTGCACCTGTCCCTTTCGTCTGGTCTCAGACAGGACATCCAGCCTTTGCATTATTACTGCAGCAGATGATGATTCTAGTGCCTCCATTGGTTGACGAGAGAATGACCATGACACATCCTAGCCCTGTCACCTGAGTGCCCGGTGCCTTGTAGATTTTCTGTCACCTGAGTCTTCCTTGAAAACTCAGTGTCACTGTTTGGGTTGCCTCCTGAATTTCCTCAGTGCACCTTGATCATGTGAAGAACTTGAGAGCCTTTCCAGAGACGATAGTCTCCTCCTGTTTAGAGCCTAAATAAAAAGTGAACACTCCTGAAGGCTTGAATTTAAAAATCTTTTGTCTGGAGGGGCACCTGGGTGGCTCAGTCAGTTAAGTGCCCAACTTCCGCACGGGCTCAGGTCATGATCTTGCAGTTCTTGAGTTCGAGCCCAGCATCGGGCTCTGTGCTGACAGCTCAGAGCCTGGAAGCCTGGATCCTACTTCAAATTTTGTGTGTGTGTCTCTCTCTGCCCCTCCCCTGCTCTCTCTTGCTCTCTCTTTCAAAAAATAAATAAACTGCATGGGTCCAGCCTCTGAAAGTCAGGGTTGACCCGGAGAGTGATGGTTGGAGTCGGCGAAGAAGACACGGAGCCAGCCTCTTCACGTGGACTGCTCAAATTTATTTTTCAGCTTAGGGTTTTTATATAGCAAATCCAAACAATCATGCTTAAACAATTTACATTTTTTGAATACAGTCATAGGACTTAACATTTCTAAGTTTTCTTGGCTACAGTGATTTCACAGTACATGATTTCTACTTCAACCAATAAAATTTAACCAGGTAGTCATAACAAAGTTCTACATATTCACTACTACATATGGCAGTGTATCTAAGGATAAGTGAAGCTTCAAACCAGAATACGTGAGATCACAGTGCGCTTTGATTGTTTAAATTCAGTGGGCATGCAAAAACAGGATATACTTGTACCTGTGATTATAGGTAATAGACTCTCACAACTCCTTACTAAGAAAGAACAATGTCGGGGCGCCTGGGGTGGCTTAGTCGGTTAGGCGTCCAACTTTCGCTTAGGTCATGATCTCGCAGTTCGTGAGTTCGAGCCCCACTTCGGGCTCTGTGCTGGCTGCCACCTCAGAGCCTGGAGCCTATTTCAGAGTCTGTATCTCCCTCTCTCTCTGACCCTCCCCTGCTCACGCTCTCTCTTGTGCTCTCTCGCTCTCTCTCTCCCCTAGAAATAAATAAAAATATTAAAAAAAAAAGAAAGAACAATGTCAACATTTATCATAGATGACATATGGAAATGTTTTACGTGGATCAACTAGAATTTGGTCTCTGCATTTACCAATCTCATTCTTTGGCCAGAACAATCCATAAGTTGCCTTATAGGCTTGAGGTCAGCAGGCAAATATTTCTCTAACACTTTTCCGAGAAAGTCCTCCAAAACTAGTAAGTCCTGTTTTTGTCTCTGCTTATGGCATAATATGTATTCTTACTGGCAATTAGACCCATACAAGGAAAATGAATTCTAGGTCTCTTATAGACCCCATGCATACCGGACTGTCCCCAATTTTGCTAATTGCTACAATAATCATTAGACAACATCTGATTGAGGGGACGGGCACGATATTTAGGTACATTCCATTTAGGAGGAAGGGGGGAACTTTGGGCGATTCTGGTTTCATATTAAGCCTAGAATAGACTAACAGCAGAAGTGAGAGTAAAAGGTACAGACTAACTAGAGAAGAAGAATTCTTCAGGGGGTTCTTCTGACTGCCTTGTAGTCTTTTCCCACAGGTTTTTCCCTGGGCCTTGCCATCAGGTATGATCTGTGCAGTTTCAGTCTCCGGCAATAAACAATAAAAAATGTGTTTAAATCTCCTGTCTGGAGAAATCTTACAAATGTAAAGAATATGGCAAGGCCTTTAAGAGGCAGTCCTACCTTACTTGACATCACAGAATTCATACTTGAGGGAACCTTTACCAGTGTAAAGAATGTGGTAAGGTCTTTAATCACTGCTCAACCTTTACTCATTATCACGGAATTCATACTGGAGCAAACAATGTGAAAAAACTTTTAAGGACTGCTCACACCTTACTTCACATCAGAAGACTCATATTGGAGAATAACCACAGAATTCTAAAGAATGTGACAAGGCCTTTAAGTAATGTTAAACCCTGAATCTTGATCAGAGAATGTATACTAAAGAGGATTTTGCAAATGTAAAGAATTTGGCAAGCCCTTTTATCGGAGGTCAGGCTTCATTCTACATGAGAGAATTCATACTGGAGAAAAAACTTACAAAAGCAAAGAATATGGTAAAACTTTTAGGACTGCTCAAACTTACTCCGCATCACGGACTTTATGCTGAGAAGAAACATTACAAAGGTTAACAATGTGGCAAGCCTGTAGCTGAAACTCTCGACTTGCTCAACATCATAACTGTCTTACAGGATAGAAACCATAAAATGTGGAGAAAGTTGCAGTGCTTTAAACTGGAATTCAATCCTTAATCCATATTCCGAAGAACACACTAGATATAAGCTGTGCAAACATAATGAATGAGGAAAGTCCTTTGTATTAAATACACACTGAAATAAAGAAAGTAACCTGAAAGAAATATTTAGAGGAGTATTTAACTGAACATCAAATGTCAATAAATGTCACAGAATTCACAGTAGAAAGCAGTACATCCATCACTTTATTCAGATATTACTCTACAACAAAATGCTCATTATGAGGACTACTAAAAGTTAAACACTTAGAAAATGTATATGCTATTATGCTTCAAAAGATTAAGTGCATAGATTTTTGCATAGGTAAAATTAATTTCAATATGTACTTTTTTTCCCACATTGACCCTATCTGACATTTGTGACTAGATAATATTAATGTATTTCTACTCTCAAATTACTTCAGAAATTCATTTATTCCTAATGGGTTTGGAAAATTATGTGGCTGATTATTTCTGCATCAAAGGTATGAGATGCCCTTCTCCATTAGGTGGGACTCATGCATATCTAATTTTCCATGGAAGATTAAGGACGATATGATATACAATATAGGAAATAAATCTCAACAGAGATGCTGCTTTGAGTTCTAACATTGATGTAAGTTATCATGAAATAGGTGTTCAGAACATGATTCTTCTCCCTTTATTAAAATTAAAACTCTTCTTGGATATTATAAATAAAATAATTTACCAACTAGTCTTTAATGAAAAACAGGTGCCAGTGCAGTAAAGTACTGATGTATCTTCTTAATAGCAATAGTTAGAAGTAGACAATGTCAGTTAATGTGGTTGCAATGAAGAAATCCTCACAGAGTCAGAAAGATGATAACGAAGTTTTCCTGAAAGGGGTAAACATTTGTACATACACATTATTAAAGAATGATCTCAGGACTAAAATCATGGAAACCCGTTTTCTCACATCATTCTGTCAATAGTCAAATGCTTTTTGAAAGCTTGTACTCTGGATCTTGAACGATGAGAAAGAGTGCATTTGAAGCCCATAAAAAGAAATCTCCTGATTTGACATGGAAATTGATTGATTAAAAATATGATGTGTAAGGTGACATTACTTTTTGGACCAGAAAGAGAATTATCTTGAAAATTATTAGAGTTTGTCATCCCCTCGTCCTTCAAATAAGTTATTTAGATCATCTGCCAGCCAGAAATGACTTTATTAAATAAACTCTTCTGTGAAATAAACGGTATTTTCTTTTTTACCTGGATGTAAAGCTCAAGTGCTGTTAGTAAGACAAGAGGTTACAGCTAAGGTGGATTGGGGTTTTTTGTTTGTTGGCTATGTTTTCCATATGGAGAAGGGCATACACATCCAGCTTTCATAAAGACTTGCGGGGGGCACCTGGGTGGCTCAGTCGGTTAAGCCTCCGACTTCGGCTCAGGTCATGATCTCATGGTTCGTGGGTTCAGCCCCGTGTTGGGTTCTGTGCTGACAGCCAGAGCCTGGAGCCTGTTTCAGATTCTGTGTCTCCCTCTCTCTCTGACCCTCCCCTGCTCAGGCTGTCTCTCTCTCTCTCTCTCTCTCTCTCTCTTTCAGAAATAAATAGAACATTTAAAAAAAAATAATAAAAACTTGGGGGAGGGGGCGCCTGGGTGGCTTAGTCGGTTAAGCGTCCGACTTTCGCTTAGGTCATGATCTCGCGGTTCGTGGGTTCGAGCCCCGCGTCGGGCTCTGTGCTGAACGCCAGCTCAGAGCCTGGAGCCTGTTTCAGTCTGTGACTCCCTCTTTCTCTGACCCTCCCCTGCTCACCCTGTCTCTCTCTCTCTCTCTCTCTCTCTCTTTCCTAGAAATAAATAAAACATTAAAAAAAATTTAAAAAAAATAATAAAGACTTGGGGAAAATGCAAAGCAAGAAGATAGGTAGAAAAGAGTTAATTCTGCTATGGACGTGGAAGCAACGGCCCTTCACATTTCCTTGGTGCCTTCATCCCACCCAGAGGTACATGGGACCTGCTGGAGGGGGACTGCTCAGGGGTCCTCCTTAGGAGCCAGCTGTCCAAGGCCTGTTGTGACCTGGGTTTCTCTGACGCCCTTCTCTCTGCAGTATACTAACAACTGTGAGTAGAAAGCCCGTACGGGATCAAAGTTAAACACCGGAGCCAAAGGCAGAGCTACAGGATACAAAGAAATGTAAACTTGAGAAAGCTCTAGATGCAGAAATGATGCAGCCACTTTGTGGTTTTGAAATCTATAATCTATCATTGGGTCTTCACAGGTGAGCGTGAATAACAAATGATGGCTGAAAACAAGAAAATTAATAGGAAAAAAAATCCCTAATTATTCAACCGAATTTTTTTTTTACCTCTGAACTCCACCATTATTCTAATAAACTCACATTCCTTGCTCCTAATTCTCCTTTTTCAATGTCTGATGCTTATTCTGAGAGTATAAGGTGCAATTTGCAGATTCTTCAAATATAAATTATGTAAATATGGTAGCTTTCCCCTTTATCTGTGCTTTTGCTTTCTGCAGTTTCAGTTACCTCTGGTCAACGGCGGTCCAGAAGCAGACGATTCTGTCTCTGACGTATGGTCAGAAGGTCCACCCACAGTAGCCTAGTGCCGGGTCACAGTGCCTACCTCATGCCCCTCACCTCTCCTCATCTCGTAGGCAATTAATCAGCTCACATCATCACAGGATGAGGATGGTACAGGAAGATATTTTGAGAGAGACCACATTCACATAACTCTTATGATAGTACATTGTAATCATTGTTCTATTTTATTAGTTTATTAGTTATTGTTACTAATCTTTTATTGTGCCTCATATATAAATCAGACTCAGACTGTAATCAATAACAAATTTCCTGTTCCAATCCGGTCTGTGGAAGGCCCCACCCTGGGGGGAGGAAGCAGATATAAGCTGCATGGTGCCTGGTGCTGATCTCCAGGGCAAACCACCCACGGTGGCCGAAGGGGGGGGGGGGACGGCCACCTTCTCCCAGTTCAGCTTCCTTCTAGCAACTATGCTGACAGATGGAACAGGACAGGAAAATGCAGAACTCTGGTTTGTTGTTTACACTGACATGATCCAAAGGCAGTAGGGACAGGCAACCTCCAGGGGTTCCTAGAAGCTGTCTCAAACTCAGGGCCTGAATCTGTCCGTGTCATCGATCTGTCCCAAATTCCTCCTCAGAGCTTCCCTTAAGATGGAACTAAACAGACGACACACAGCTCAGCCTCCAGTTGTTTCTTATTTCCTTTCATGTGGCTTTTCAATTTTAATGTAATTAGCAAGGAGAAGGAGCCCCATTACCAGCGCAGCTGCACTGGGTGTACACAGCTGAGCCTTGGTTCAATTTCCTGTTCCATGTGGTCAGTCTCCACATGTGTTCTTAAAGATCCAGCACATCTGGTGTCAGCCTAGACGGAGTACGCCAACTTATTGGGACCTCAGGAAAAACCTAAACAATGATCTGCAACAGGAGTGAGAATCCCAATTTGTTTTTCCCTCCTTGGAAGCCCAGCTTGACCTTGGGCAGCCCAACTGGCAGAAATGTGCTGCCAAAACTCAGAGAGAAACTCCCTAGTTCTAGTCAGAGGACCAGGGGAAGGTCCCTCTGAGTGCCAGCGAGTGTGGCAGGATCTCTGATGGTTTCCCTTTTACCTCCCAGCCCTGCTCTGTCCTGAGGCCAGCCCCAGCTGGTGAACCGCTTTGCTGTGGCAGCAACTGTGACATTTAAAACCCAGAGTGAAAAGAGAGAAAAACCTCACTCTGCCCAGAGGAAGAGAGGGCCCCGGGCCAGAAGGTGTGTGGGTTACCTCAGAGAGAACAACGCTAGAGAAGGTGATCTATTCAGTGTCTGAACTTGTAAGTTCTGGACTTTATTCCTGAGCTGCGCATGTGCTGAATACACCCAAAGGCAACAGCAAAAGCTTCAAGAACTGAACTATGATATAAACCACCACAAATAGACTAACTCCAGAGTGGTGCACGTCAGGCAGACCTATCTGGTGCAACAAAGATGAAAACCAATGTTTGGAACTACCACACAGAGAATAAGAGACAGAAATTATGGTCAGACCCTAACTCCATTGATACCTGTGAACATGTATATTTAAATTATCATCATGGTCAGTAACAGAATAATTACAAGGATTCAAACTTTCTGGAAAAATCTAGTGCCCATAAGGGATGTGTTCTGACTATAGTTAAGCTTGCTTGATAGGTAAATGGGTACTTCTCAAATAGTTGAGATTCTTGGAATGAAATAACTTGTTGACTTTTTAAGCATTAAAAGTCATTGTACAATTATATAGTTCGCAAAGAAAGGGTCTGCTAATGTGAAATCAAATCAAGACTGATTGTGTCAACAATTTCACAAAATCCTCACCAGTGGGGTACAAATGAGTATCTATCATACCTCAGAATTAAAAGGTGGCAAAACCACTAGAGGAAAAAGGAAAAGACAGTTTTTCCTTAAAGATATGGGAGAGGCAGATTCAGCTCTTTTCAGGGTGTATCTTTTGTTATGTACAATTGAATGAGTCTTAATAGTTAAGAACTTCTAGGAATTAGTTTTGATCAAATTAAATTATAATCTCTAAGAAAATATCTAAGTGCTTGGGGCGCCTGGGTGGCTTAGTCGGTTAAGCGTCCGACTTTCGCTTACGTCATGATCTCGCGGTTCGTGGGTTCGAGCCCCGCGTCGGGCTCTGTGCTGACTGCCAGCTCGGAGCCTGGAGCCTGTTTCAGTCTGTGACTCCCTCTCTCTCTGACCCTCCCCTGCTCACGCTGTCTCTCTCTCTCCTAGAAATAAATAAAAAAATATATTTAAAAAAAAGAAAAAGAAAATATCTAAGTGCTCTACAAATTCATTAGCTATACCAATGAATAATTAATTTAAACTTGTCTTTTCAGATGAAAAACGTTTTGCCTAAAAATAATAATGCTCCTTTCATTTAAATTATTTTTAATACTTATTTATTTTTGAGAGAGAGAAAGAATGAGTGAGGGAGGGGCAGAGAGAGAGGGAGACATAAAATCTGAAGCAGGCCAGATGTGGGGCTTAAAATCACGAAC
>NW_024081643.1:294791-299748 GCF_003009895.1 Hyaena hyaena | reverse complement strand
ACATACTCTGAAATAGGCTCCAGGCTCTGAGCTGGCTGTCAGCACACAGCCCGATGCGGGGCTCGAACCCACGAACCGCGAGATCATGACCTAAGCGAAAGTCGGACGCTTAACCGACTAAGCCACCCAGGCGCCCCAAGAGATTCTCATGTCTTCAAAATAGTTGGAAAACAAGTCATTTTGTCTTCTTGTATTTAAATGTAGACAGATGCAGTAGAATAAGAATTTTGAAATGTTAATAAGATCTTTCTGAACCTGTGTTATTATTTAGCAGAATAATAGATTTGAAATTATATTTAAAAATTGATTTACTCCTAGAATTTCTTTTATCTGGTTATATTTTCCTAACTATGGCATTAGCTAAGGGATCCAGTGCTCACTGACACAAAGAGAAAAAAATAAAGGGCCTGAACAGAAGGTGGGGAACAGAAAATACCATAGAGATTTGGGGATACAGGCAGACTTATATACCAGTATAAACCAGTATAGATATTAAGAGTTTAGTGAGATCCCAGAATAGCAAGGGCTATTTGACAACTTTTCAGAATCTTCCTAGGCACCAGGGTCAGAAGACGCAGCATAATGAAACTAGAACCCAAGAGGAATAGGCAGTTAGTTAAAAGGACAAGAAAGACCTGAAACCTTAAAGTTAGAAATGAAAAACAACTCAGCAATGGCTGAGAGGTGAAATGCGATCTTATTATAGTTTTATATATTAACCAACTAAAGCAATAACTGTGATTAAGTACCCAAAATCCATACGAACAGTAAATAGGGAAGCCAGGATTTATACCCAAGTAGGCTCCTTCAAAATTATCCAACATCATAGGTACATGAATAGGGAATAAACTAATGGAATAGAATGAGTAAACTAGAAAAAATCCATTTATTTAGAATCTTTATTTATGACATTTTAAAATTAGTAGGAAAAAACTGTACTATTTAAAAGAGTTGGCCTGGACAAATTTTCATCAAAATGAAAAAAAGAAAGACATTGAGGGTGATGAAAGAAAAAGAAATTGGACTCTTTTTAAATCATACATAATAATCAGTTCTAAAATGTGAATTGTAAAATTATAAAACTTTTAGATCTCCATGTAGGAGAATATCCTTATAACTGATACAGAGAAGGACTTCTTAAGCAAGATACAAAAATAGTAACTCATTATCAGAAAAATTAAAATTATACTTTCTTATTTACCTAAAGAGTTTATAAATGAAGTAGGGAGAAAAGGTACAATCTGGAAGAAAGAATTACAACACATGTAACTGATATCAGGTGTATATCCAAAATATATAAAGAATAGTTATAAAGCAACAAGATGACAAGAAAACATGTAGGAACATGGGAAAGGGCATGAACAGACTTTTGGCAAAATTGTGTCACAAGGTATATTATATTCAGCACATATAAAAAATTGCTGAAAATCCAGAGGAAAAAACAACCATGTGGAAAAATGCACAATGTAACACATAGCTACTATTTGAAGGCAGGAACCATTTCATTTACTCTTCTCCTCACTTGGGAATACATATGGGAGATTTTTTAAAAAATGAATATAATTTATTGTCAATTTGGCTTACGTACAACACCCGGTGCTCATCCCAAGAAGTGCACTCCTCAATGCCCATCACCCCTTTTCCCCTCTCCCCTGCCCCCCCACCCTCAGTTTGTTCTCTGTATTTTTTTTTTAAATGTTTTTTTTTTTTATTTATTTCTAGGAGAGAGAGAGAGACAGCGTGAGCAGGGGAGGGTCAGAGAGAGAGGGAGTCACAGACTCTGAAACAGCCTCCAGGCTCTGAGCTGGCAGTCAGCACAGAGCCCGACGCGGGGCTCGAACCCNACCGCGAGATCATGACCCAAGCGAAAGTCGGACGCTTAACCGACTAAGCCACCCAGGCGCCCCATGTTCTCTGTATTTTTTTTAAACAGTTTATTGTCAAGTTGGTTTCCATATAACACCCAGTGCTCATTCCCACAAGTGCCCTCCTCCATGCCTATCACTCCCCCTCCCTCTCCCCCACCCCCATCTGCCCTCAGTTTGTTCTCGGCACTCAAGAGTCTCTCATGGTTTGCCTCCCTCCCTCTCCCCCACTATTTTCCCCCTTCTCCCCCATACTCCTCCGTTAAGTTCCTCCTAATCCTCCTATACATGCAAACATACATATGGGAGATTTTAATAGGGGGAAAATTAACACATCACCGAGAACAATCATAATATTAATATGATAACGGAACCTTTTAAAGAAAGACATGAATAACAATTTAAGAAGAGGAAAAAAGAAACAAGACATTGAGTGTGATGAAGGGTAGACTGCTAATGGACAATGTCTGGCTTCTCATCAGATTCATTTTGCCTTTCTCAGATGCTTATTCACTGGTAGCAGTGATAACAAGCACCTTAAAGTCAGGTAGCTACTGGTACAAAAATTAATTTGAGAAAAGTGTGCTGTGTTATTCTAGATCAAAGTGTCAAGTGTAGTTGCTTCCTGTACTTACTTTCAGAAAGACTCAGAGAATCAGACAGTAAATGTGTAAAGTATTTAAGAATCAGGAAGAAATAATATATCACCCAAGTAAACATGAATTGCGTATTAATTTTATTAATACATGTGAGGTGAATGTTGGATCATGATGACCTGCAGTGCCCTCTCTATGGAAGTATTGATGAAATAAACAAGGAGTTGATAATCTCTAGTGGGAAGAATAATAAATTTAGTTGACCAGTCTTCTTTAAACTTCAGTGTTTCCTGTATTTTTCTGTGTAATTCATCCCACAAGGGAGGCCAGAAATTTTGCGACTATATGCTTTTCCTAACTGACACCAAAGGAAACCTGGGGATGCCAGATCAATCATGAAAGTGAGGTGACAACAGTTGACGGTGGCTGTATCAGTTGGCTGCTCACATTCTGTGTGTGAATCAGCCTTCCTTTTGCTGCTAGATTTGTTCTGTCTCCGTGTAGCTCTGGTTTGGGCTAAGGATAGCAGTGTCTGTGATCAAAAGCTGACTCCTTAGGATAAAACATCCTCTGGAAATTGATCAGCTTAATTTTTGAGGAGGTTCTGGCTACTTCTAGAAAAGGACACAAGACTGGAAGTTTCTAGCCTTGGCTTATCAAGAAAAAATGAACAAATCAGAAAGAGTGGGGCCACGCTGATTGATTTTCCATCCTGCCCTCTTCCCAGACTGGACTCCACAGCCTGGTGTCCCCAGTTTGTTTGCTGCCATCCTGCAATGTCTTCCTTCTTTGACTTTCTGCACCATTCACCTTGCCAGTCCCCCTTCCTGAAATGTCAACCATTGTGGGAGAAAAGACTTTAGGTCAGTGATTGAGTTTACTTCAGCTACTTCCCCAATCACACTTCTTCTTGGGTACCCAGAAATGTCTTCACTCTTTCCTTGTAGCTTTCTGCTACCAAATCCTTCTCGTTTCTAGGAAACATGGTCTGGACCCACACGTGCACACACACATACTCTGAATATACACCCATTTGCTCAACAGCACTGCATCTCACTGGCCCACTTTCCTTTTATGCTCATCTCACCATTTCAAATTCTTTCTACATATTTAGCCTCTCATTTTTTTACCTACATTTCTGAAGACTAACATTACCTTTCCAGGGCTAGCAATGCCTGTGTATTCGTGAGCCTGCCCTGTTTGCCAAACAGAACTTCCACCCAGTGCTAAGGTATTAAGGGCACAAAAATGAATAAATGATGGTCTTTGCCTTTGAGGAAACATAGGAACAAAAATTCTAATGCAATGGGATTGGAGCTGTTTTAACAGTACTATGGGAGAAAAGGAAGGTTCATGCCTTAGAGTTGTCTGAGAAAAGTTATGGAGAGCCAGGTGTACAGAGCATGACATATGTGCTTAACATATGCTTTATATTTTATTCTACGAGATAGATTGGCACACAATCTCCAGTTGTTTTTTTTCTATTGGCTCCCTTCTCTTGCTCTGATCTCCACTAGCCTAAAAAAAGCCTTTCCTACACTATCTTTTATCATCAGACTTCTTAAAGGAGTCTCCCCATGCTAATTCTTTGCTACCCATTTATTCTAAAAAATATTCAAAACTAAATAAACTGCCAGAATTTTGCTCTATCTGCAGGAATATGGCACATCACTAGTGAGATCATACACATTTATTCCAAACAAGATTGTGATTTAGACAACATAAACTATCGAGAATGGAGGCCTAATTTAAAATCTTTAAATAAAAATAGCGTTAGTATATGTATCTTTTGATGTGTATGATATGGAAGACTATTTCTATGGCTCATGATACTTATCTAGAAAAGTGCCTCATCAGCAACTGTGACTCGACTCTCTGGCTCAGTCTGGAAATTAGAATATAAACTTTGATCATCCCTGAGGGATTGACTCTGGATAATGGTGATCCTGGAGAGTCTGATATCTCTAAAAGTTACCCTAAAAGAACAAAGTTTGATTAAAATACTTCTGCAAAGCAGGTCAGGAAAAGCCCTAGAATACCAGACCAGGGATTACTTTGCAACTGTTTTCACTAAATATCTCTAAAATTGCACACACACATATACAGAAATATAGGCATTCTCAAAGATTTTGTTTATAAAATGAATATCATAGTTTGTATGTAAACATGCATACATATACGGGGGTGATTCCTATTTCATTCAAGATCACAAACATTTATCATTTATTTATTTATTTTTAATGTTTATTTATTTTTGAAAGAGAGACACAGAGCACAAGCCAGGGAGGGGCAGAGAGAGAGGGAGCTATCAGCACAGAGCCCAAAGCAGGGCTCAAATTTACAAACTGTGAACTCATGACCTGAGGCAAAGTCAGATACTTAACTGACTGAACCACCCAGGTGTCCCACATCACAAATATTTTTAAAGTTTTCTTTCTTTCCTTCTTTCTTTCTTTCTTTCTTTCTTTCTTTCTTTCTTTCTTTCTTTCTTTCTTT
>NW_024081643.1:167762-293198 GCF_003009895.1 Hyaena hyaena | reverse complement strand
AATGGATCAAGAAGATGTGGTTTATCTATACCGTGGAATACTACATGGTAATGAGAAACAATGAAATCTGGCCATGTGTAGCAACATGGATGGACCTTGAGGGTGTTATGCTGAGCGAAATAATCAGGCAGAGAAAGACAAATATCACATGTTTGCACGTATAGGAGGATTAGGAGGAACTTAACTAAGGACCATGGGGGAGAAGAAGGGGGGAAATGGTGGGGGAAAGGGAGAGAGGCAAACCATGAGAGACTCTTGAATACTGAGAAACAAACTGAGGACTGATGGATGTTGGGGGGGAGGAGAGAAGATGGGCATGGAGGAGGGCACTTGTGGGGATGAGCACTGGGTGTTATATGGAAACCAATTTGACAATAAACTATTTGTAAAATAAAAAAAAGAAAAAAAAAGAAAAAAATTGCATTATTACAGTGTCAACCATTACTAAAGGTTTTTTAAACGAATGGTGTTCATAGTAGTTTTGGAACTATAATACAACAATTTTTGAAAAGCAGTTTAACACTTCCATATACAGCATTTTGTTCTAAATATTCAAGTTCTAGGAGTGTGAAGATGGTTCCATCAGTTAAGCATCTAGCTCTTGATTTTGGCTTAGGTCATGATCTCATGGTCATGGAATAAATCGCTGTGGTGGGCTCCAAACTGGGCACGGAGCCTACTTATGACACTCTCTCTTTCTCTCTTTCTCTCCCTCCACCACTCAAGCTCTCTCTCAAATAAATAAATAAATAAATAATCAAGTTCTGTGCTAAACACAGAAAGAATTTTTAACTATCTTCTTTTTTGGAGTTAAATCAAGTAAGTAAAATAGTGTAAGTATTTTTCTCTGAGAGGCTTGAAAAATGTTACAGGATCAAATGATTTGGCTTTTCCTGTAAGGAAGATAGTGATCTCTGTTTTTCAGAGGAAAATTGAGAAGGAGAAAAACAGTTTTGCCCAGTATATTGAGGTGTGTTGGTAGCAAATCCCCAAGAAGGCAACGCTCTCCCTCAGCAAAAGAATAAAACTGGTTATAATTCTATTAGTTTTCTGCAGTTTTTACTTCAATATTCTTCTCTTTTGAAAACTCCCTCACTTCATATCGTAGGATCCTTCCCTTGAATTTAGTTTTACTGCAACCCCACCACCAAATTAAGCAGTACCAAGTCCCATATTCCCTCAGGTCCTGCTCTCCACTCATCAATTCAATAATTTCAAAGGTTTTTTTTTTTTTTAAGCATTTATTTATTATTGAGAGACAGAGCATTGAGACACAGAATCCAAAGCAGGCTCCAGGCTCCGAGCTGTCAGCACAGAGCCAGATGCAGGGCTCGAACCCACAAACTGCAAGATCATGCCCTGAGCTGAAGTCAGATGCTTAGCCAACTGAGCCACCCAGGTGCCCCATCAATTCAATTATTTTTAATCTGTGATAATGACTTCTTCTTTTAATACCTTTCCAACTGCCTCCAGCCTCCAGCAGTATGGGATATCCAGAATTTGGAGCCAGAGGATCTGAGTTTGAGTCTCCAAACTCCTGAATAATCTAGACCTCAGTTTCCTCATATATAACATGGGGTTAATAATACTGACCTCACAGAAATGTTGCAAGGACTAAATGTATATGAAAACAATTACACAAATGCTATGAATTATTAATAACTAATACCTATTCTATTGAGAGCCTTGCAAAGAATTTCATTGCAAAGAACTTCACATTCAGTTATTGGTAAATGAAGAGGATATTTTGGGATATCTATGAAGTTTCCTACATTTCTATGCAGAAGCAAGCCTATGCATTAGACGGCAGTCTCAACTTCCATCCGTGAAAATGGCTTGTATCAAAAAAGCAGCATAACAAATGGTGGAGAGGATGTGAAGAAACTGTAAACCTTGTGCACTCTTGGTGGGAATGTAAAATGGTACAGCCTCTGTGGAAAATAGTATGGTAGCCCCTCAAAAAATTAAAAATAGAATTATAATTGGATCCATTCCTGGGTATACACCCAAAAGGATTGAGAGACAGAAGAGATGTTTGTACATTCATGTTCATAGTGGTATCATTCATAAGAGCCAAAAGGTTAAAGCAACCCAAATGTTCATGGATGGATGAATGGATGAACAAAATGCTGCGTAAAACACAGTGGAATATTATTCAGTCTTGAAAAGGGATGAAATTCTGACCCCTATGCAATAACATGGATGAACCTTGAAGACTTATGCTCAATGACATAAGACAATCACAAAAGGACAAATACTATACAGCTCCACTTAGAAGAGGTGCCTGAAATACTCAATTCAAGAGATACAAAATAGATAGAGGAGTGAGAACTGAGAACGATCGCTTCTTGTGGTGCCAGGGGTCAGGAGGAATGGCAGATGGTAGTTACTGTTAATGGGTACGTGATCCTAGTTTTACAAGATGAAAAGAATTTTGTGGATGGATGGTGGTGATGGCTGCACAACAGTGTGCATGTACATAATGCAATGAAATGTACACTTAAAAATAACTACCATGGCAAACGTCATGTGTATTTTGCCATAATTTTTTTAAAGAGGCAATCAACCAATGTGGCACATCAAAGTCTGCCATTTCTCATCTGAACTATTGCCTGTAAACAAAATATCTAAAAAGTAAAGAATGTCATTAGAATTTATTTTAGGCAAGTTTTAAAATTAAAAAGCTGGCACTGTCCCATACTCTATAAAGCTCAACTGCATATAAACTTGCTTCTCACTACCCAAGGCCACCACTTATAAAGGTACTCCTGTGGGTTGGTTACTTAACCTCTGTTAGCCTTACTTTACTCTTCTGTGAAATGGGAATGTCAATTTCTTTCTAGTCAGGGTCTTGTGAGGATTATTGTGAATGATGTATGCAAAGGGTCTCATGTGCATGTGGCACAGCTAGTTCTCAACTTGTTTGTTTCCTTTTATAGATCAATTCATTGAAATGTGAATTAATTATACATTGAGGGTCACAATCAAACAGGAAGGTCACAGGGGCGCCTGGGTGGCTCAGTTGGTTAAATGTCCTACTTCGGCTCAGGTCATGATCTTATAGTTCATGAGTTCAAGCCCCACATCGGGCTCTGTGCTGACAGCTTGGAGCCTGGATCCTACTTCGGATTCTGTGTCTCCCTCTCTTTTTGCCCCTCCCCTGCTCATGCTCCGTCTCTCTCTCAAAAATAAATAAACATTATTTTTTAAAAGGAGGGTCACAGATATATATGAAAGGGAAGATGGTGAGCCCAGTCTTTTTCTTGAAAATAGTGAGGACTTTGTGGCATAGTAGCATCAGATGTACACTTAAGTATCAATTTCTTTGGGGCATCACATCTTTTGGGCATCACCTGCCCATCTAGTCCACACTGTCTCCACCAATGCGGACAGCCACTCCCAGCAAGGGACAAAAATTATTTGCTCTCATTTGCTCTGCCTGAAAGATGTCCCTGCATATGTTTTTAAGCAGCAAAGACTGAGCACCCAGAGGTATAAAAACTACATATTTGGGTGGACTTGGGAGGAAAATGTGTGGATGAGTCTGAAAACATTTTAAAATTTATTTCCAAAGGTGGATCTTGTTCTTTTTTAAAAAATTTTTTAAACATTTGCTCTGCTTTTCAAAGCTATCTTGTACAGAATCAACTGCTCCCATTACACTAATTAGCAATGTAAATATTTTAACAAACTCTGTGGGATTACTTTACCTCAGCTTTAAGCAAATGTATAATTTAACACCACCAGGACAACTTGCATCACCCCACCATTCGATGCTTCTCAGCCTTGAATTCATTACATGATCAAGAATTGTACAGTTCTGAAATCAGAAATAAGTTTGTAAAGTAGAAGATAAGGCTCTGCATTCCTTTCAGCTTCAGGAACTCTCAGAACAGGATGCACATCGGCATTTTTGTCGGCGTTGCTTACATCAAAGAGAACGAACTGTACGCATCTTGAACCCTTGGCCTATTAATTACTATACTCATAGGAAAGGCTAATTATATTGCTAATCAGGAGAAGTTCACCTCGAACCATGTTTGCCTAAAAACTCCAGTTCATGGTCATTAAATGACACCTATGTAATCCCGCCATGCCCCTCCCATTGTGTGGAAGGAGGCTTGTTTGGGGGTGGGATATGCAAAATTTTTCTTTCTGTTGGTTTTTCCATCCCTTCTCTGCTCTTGTTCTTACTGCCCCCCCGAGTGCGGTATTTTTGAAAGTTTCTGTCAACAAAGGAAGTTTCAGCAATAAACGAACTAACCTATAAACATGGAAGAAATGGTTGCGTTCGTTTGTCCTATGATCCACCTGTAAATTGCCCGTATGATTCCTCATTAGAAGGAGTGCATCTGGCTTAGACCCTGGGGCCATTCTTCTGGGGCTCCAGCCTGCCTTGCGGTTTTGAGGAGTCAAAGGAAACGTGATGCAGCTAAGTGTCAGTGTTCTGTCCTCTGTGAGAACTTGAGTCTCTCTTCCGTGACAGAACCAGGCTCTCAAGTGTGTTAGCCCTGAAAAGGAACAGGACAATTTCTGTGTATGTCTTTTTTTTTTTTGGTACATTTGATCACCTACCAGAAGGAAGACAGGATTCATTTTCACAATTCAGGATCCTCACTCAATGAAGGAATATGACTAACATAAAATAGTAGGTTTTTGGAAGCTATGGACACATCTTAATTAGATTTCTGCAGAATACTTAATACTGGGCAGGAAAGAAACAGGAAAC
Source organism: Hyaena hyaena (assembly GCF_003009895.1). Classification (NCBI taxonomy): domain Eukaryota; kingdom Metazoa; phylum Chordata; class Mammalia; order Carnivora; family Hyaenidae; genus Hyaena; species Hyaena hyaena. Next base: position 288,469 of record NW_024081643.1, on the reverse strand, counting down.
ATTTGGTTTTTAAGTGGTATTTCTGGAGGGAAAAAAAACCTCTATTAGTTTTGACTTTGGCTGCCTCTGTTTGAAGAAACACATAGTTTTAGTATTAGGACTTTCCTGAAAGGAAATAATAACTAAAAGCAGTAGTTGCCATTTAATAAGTCAACGAAGTTTCAGTCCTTACATATTCTCTTTTTAGTCCTTAATATCTCTGAACTAGAGTATACACATCTCTGTGAAGGCATTAATAGTATCTATCTTGTCGTACAAATAAGAAAAACAATGCTCACAGAAATTAAAAGAATTGTACAAAATTCATGCAACTAGTAATGGAGTGAATCTGGATGATAAAGGCCACTTTCTTCCCATTAGATTATAAAGGCCACTCTCCACAAAATTATCCAAGTTTCTTTTTTCAGTCCAAATTTCTTGATTCAAATAGTTGGCATGTTGGAATATGAAGAAAATAGTTTTGTAATAAGAACCCTGAAATACTTCTGTGAGATGATGATAATTATAATGATGACAACAGTAACAATTAGAGCTAATATATGTTAATTATGTATTATATGCCTCTTACTGTGCTAAGTTATTATAATGATAACATCATTTAATCCTCAAAACAGCTCTATGATATAAATAATATTCTTACTTTTCACCATTTTCTAGATGAGTGCAGTGAGGCACAGAAACTTTATACTAATTGCAAATACGTATTATAATTGAGCCTAACTAGTAAGTCATGGAGCCAAGAGGTCAACTGACAATAAATTAAATTAAATGTGTGTGATGAGTCCTAACTTTCCTTTTGACTGCTAATGTAAAACAAGAGTTGAGTTTTGCATGGGAAAAATAAGCCAAAGTAAGCGAAATAAACTCTATTAAAATGTAATGGTATGGAAGGGTCTGAAGAACTAAAACATGTTGAGTGTTGTAGAATAGAGTATTTTTGAAGCACCTTCATAAACTGGCACTTTAATGGCTCCAGGATATTTTCATTCTATTTACTCTCTTTCTTACAATTACTCCCTGGCATACTTATCCCTAAGGATTCTCTACACTTGTAACATCTGGAATGTTTGTTTGCCTCCTTTTGCCTAAATATGTTCAAGATCTCCCCGAGGTAATCTTTTATATTACAATGTCAACAGGAGATACTAACACATATGTGTTTTGACCGAAGATTTCTCACACCCTAGTATCTGACCAAACAAAGTGAATGAATGTTTGTTAGTTCCATAATTTTTAAAGTTAAGCATAAGGTTTCTAAAATCCTTGGTAACTGAGTGGAAAACAGGGACTTGATTCTATGTTTTTAAGTTATTTCCTTCCAAAATTGATTCTACTTGGATCCTCCATCCATCGTTACCACATTGTGGTGTGTGTATCTACCCAGGAGCACCCTTATAACCACTTTATTGGATTACTGGATTCACTATTAAGTTTCTTGAGTGGTAACAATCTGCATCATGCTGATAAATTAAGAATACTCAACCCAAATGTCTGTTGGCAGATGAGCAGATAAAAAAGATATAGTATATATATCCAATGGAATGTTATTCAACCATGAAAAAGAAGGAAATCTTGCCATTTGTGACAACCTGGATGAATCTTGAGAGCATCATGCTAAGTGAAAATCAGACAGAAGATAACACACATGATATCACTCCTATGCAGAATCTAAAAAAGCTAAATTCCTAGAAGTAGAGAGTAGAATGGTGGTTACCAGGGACTAGAGGATGGGGGAAATGGGGAAATGTTGGTCAAAGGGTACAAACTTCGAATTATAAGATTAATAAGTTCTGAGGACCTAATGTACAGCATGATAATGAAAGCTAATGATACTGTATTATATACATAAAAGTTGCCAAGGTAGTAAATCTTAAATTTCTCACAACAGAAAGAAATGGTAATTGTATAAGATAGAAGTGTTAGCTAATGCCATGGTGGTAATCATTTTGCAATATATAAATGTATCAAATCAATACTTGGACTTCTTAAACTTATACAGTGTTATATGTCAATTTTATCTCAGTAGACCTGGAAAAAACAAAAAAAGAGTCTCCCCACTCCACCAGAAAAGAATATCCACAGGATTACTGTTGGATCAGAGAACCCAATGGCTGGTTTATGTTCTCTCTTCTCAACCAACTCCAGGAAATAAAGGTCTTCAATTACAGGACTAATTCTCAAATGGCTTCCTAAGTCATTTCACCAAAGGGCAGTTCCAGTCAGCCACCAGAAGTTACAATGAGTTTTACATCTGTCCTCCCCCAACATCATATCTGTGTGCGTGAATGAAAACTGGTTACAAATGAACATCAAGACAAACATTGACCTGTGGAACTCAAGAAACAAACACTAGGAATGGGAGTTCAGGAACAGAGATTGGCTTCAGGGTGAATGTCACCTTGTATACTGATGTCAATTGTTTTGCACAATTGTTTGTTCCCTTTCAGCTCTTAGTCCCATCTTCGTGTGCTTCTTCCTTTATTTCAAGTGCTCATCACATTTTCTTTTACTTAAAAAAAATTTTTTAAGAGAGACAGAGCGCGAGCAAGGAAGGGACAGAGAGAGAGAGAGGGAGACACAGAATCCGAAGCAGATTCCAGGCTCTGAGCTGTTAGCACAGAGAGTGACATTCTCACCAGAACCTTCTTGCCCAACACCCTTAGGTGTGTACTACCAACTTGATGTGTGACCTCAGGCAAGTGAATTGACCCCAAGGGCCCTACTTTATAAAATAGGGAGTTGAAGTAAATTATATTGAAATTTCCCTTAAATTCCCTCCTACCACACCCCCCTATCCTCCAATCCAAATGCCCTAAGGAAAAACACACAATTTTAAACAGCCTGCCACAATCCAGAGAGGGTTTAAAAAACAAAAAACAAACCAAGAAATCCCTCAACACATTTCACATTTTTAAAAAGCCATGTTAGCTATAAATATTTCCAAGGAAAGATGTCAAATTCTTTACTTTCTAAAAAGATTATAAACTCTACTTCATGTCCTCAATTTTTGTCCTTTTTCCCTACCACCAAAAAAGGTAGTTTGTATTATAAAGTACTTACCTTTTTTATCTTCATTAAATTTTCCTGGAGAACATACCCTCTAAAATGAAACTATTTTTAACTTTGTTTAATGTTTATTTATTTATTTATTTATTTGAGAGAGAGAGAGAGAGAGAGAGAGACAGAGGGAGACAGACAGAGCGTGAGTGGGGAAGGGCAGAGAGAAAAGGAGACATAGAATCTAAAGCAAGCTCCAGGCTCTGAGCTGTCAACACCGAGTCCAACGTGGGGCTTGAACTCATGAACTGCAAGATCATGATGTGGGCTGAAGTCAGACGCTTAACTGACTAAGCCATCCAGGAGCCCCTAAAATGAAACTTTTTTTAAACTATAGTTTTCCCGTTAAGAATCCAAAGCAAACACTTTTATTTTGATGATGATTATTTCAAATGTTATCTAGCCAGGTCATAAGCCTCAGTGGAAGTATCTGATACTGAATAAATTTAGATCAAGGTAAAAAAAAAAATGACCACAACAAAAATCACCATTAATCAAGAAAGACATGTTCTTCCTTTATATTCACTGTATTACTGAGACATAAAGAGCAAGAGGAAAAGAAAGCCTATGCAGCAGATGCTATTTGAGGTAGCTTGAATTCACTTTACTAAGTGCATGTTTCAATTAAATTACAATGATATTATACAGCTCCTCCCTACCCACAACACAATGCAAAGCAATAACATAAGTTCAAAATTCGTAAAGAAAAATCAAATAAGTATCCCCAATGAGATGTTAAAATGTGGACTATTTTAGAAAATGTATGATTCTTAGACTCTGTCTGTCCAAATAGATGAAGTCAAAATACTAGTTTTGATGTGCTTGAACTAGCAGTATGCATATGTAAATGTTTATAGGTCCTCAGAGCCGAGAAACTGATAGCAGGGAGGTAAGTGGCCAAATATTAATAAAGATTAAGAAAGCATCCAGGCCAACTTTTTGAAGAAGTTATGCATCCAGACAAGTTAGATGATTTAGATAAGATTAGTGGGGAAAGAATGTTTTAGTCTCAACGATCTGAGTATCATTTATATTAGTAATCCTGTATTAGCAATCTTCCATTTAGTTGTGGAGTGTCAGCTCATACAGGGAGCAATTCTGCAAATGTTTTACAGGCATATGTGGCCAAGATGGGTTTCAAATGCAATGCCTAACCACCTCTAGCCTGTAGAAACACTGAGTAAACATTTATTGAATGATGCATAAAGAATGAAGGGATGAAATTCATTTTTGAAAAGTTTATTTATATATATTTTTTATTTTTGAGAGAGAGAGAGAGAGTGATCAGGGGAGGGACAGAGTGAGGGAGAGGGAGGGTACCCAGCAGACTCTGCACTCACAGACTTGGGGCTTGAACTCACAAACTATGAGATGCTGACCTGAGCTGAAATCAAGAGTTGGACACTTAAGGGGTGCCTGGGTGGCTCAGCCAGTTAAGCGTCTAACTTTGGCTCTGGTCATGATCTCATGGCTCATGAGTTCGAACCCTGCATCAGGCTCTATGCTGACAGCTCAGAGCCTGGAGCCTGCTTTGGATTCTGTGTCTCCCTCTTTCTGAAAAATAAATAAACAGTTAAAAAAAAAACAAAACAGTCAGACACTTAACTGACTGAGCCACCCAGGCACCTCAACAGGAATGAAATTCATTTTAAAAATAGCCTACTGAATCCATTATGCTGATTCTGGCAAATGCTTCCCCAAAGGAAAGAAATATCAAGTATATCACCAATGGATTTCAACAGTTCAGTATAGATGAGGGTGGGTACTCAGCTTGGATGGAGGCATAGAAAGGTCCCAACAAAGATTCACCAATCCAAAGTCTAAGCCATTCCTAGCCCATCACCAGGAAGCTGTAAATGGTGTTTAGATCATTTGAAGCATGATTTCATCTTTGATACCTCTGTGAAGATCAAACTCTATTTTGAGCATTTACAGAGCGGGTAGTCTTTGGAATTTATCTTTTTTTTTTTTTTATGTTTACTTTTGAAAGAGAGAGAAACACACACACACACACAGAGGGGAGTGGGGACAGAGGATCTGAAGTGAGCCCAATGTGGGGCTCAAACTCACAAACTGTGAGATCATGACCTGGACCGAAGTCAGACGCTCAACCGACTGAGCCACCCAGGCACTCCTGGAATTTATTATCTTGAAGTGATTACTTTAATAAGATTGCAACCTTTGAGAAGTCACTATTTAGTGTGTGCTTCACTTTCCTTATTAGTAAACACAGACACCTACCTTACCGGTATTTCCTTTAAAGAGGAACATCGTGCATGTAAAAGGAGATCATGCACTTGAAAGTTTGCACGTTTAAAAGAGAGTTAGTAAGACCCACAGACCATTTATTATATTTTCTTGCCTGAGAGAATCACCAAATAGGTGTGTTACCATGGCAAGAAACCTTACAAATGGTTTGAGGAATACATTTAATGATTTAACTTATTGTAAAGTTGAGAGCGCAAGGCAGAGGCAAAAATCAGGAAGAAGGTGGAAAACTCTAGGCTGGTGAAGTCTAAATTAAGGCAATGCCAGTGGAATAGAGATACGGCTGCCTTTGAGGACAAACTGAAGCGGGCTGAGGTTCCTGTATAGATACGGCAGGGTGGAGTTCCCCAGCTTCAGAAAGCAGGACTGAGTGCCTTCCTTTCCCTAGCTTTCTCTCCTGGGCTTGACACCTGTTGTGCTGGGCTCACTTACAAGGTGCTGTGAGTTTGCAGGGTGGGGTGTGCTTCCGGCAAGTCTGTCGAGCTCTGTTTTCTCTGAGCCTCTCTGCCCAACATTGGATGGGTGGGATAAACTGGAATGAGAGGTAAGAGGTCTGGGCTTACTCCTCGATTCTTTTTGAAGAGTAATAAAGATGACATTCTTAGAGCCTCAGCTCCTTAGGGCTCATTTCCAATTTGTTAGAAGCGATTCAGAATATGTATGCAATTTACTCCCGTAAACATCTGACAGAGAAGATGAGTGTCTCCTGGATGAAGGTAGAGAATTAACCCACTAAACGAGCTTAAAAGCAGGAAAAAAAAAAGTGACTCAGAAGACAAAAGCAAAGCAAAACCTGCCCTTTCTGGAGCTATAAACAGATATGAACCTATTCTAAAAGAGAGGGACTTTGAACATTGTAAAAAAGCTGTATCTTATGCCTAATAATCATTTCCACTTCAAACTCAATGTGTAAAATTTAGAATTCATTATTTTCCATCCCAAATCCCAACTCTTGCTGTTTCTGGGACCACAGTCCTATAATTTGTTCACACAACTAGAATAGGATTGTGTCAGGGCACCTGGGTGGCCCAGTGGGTCAGGCTTCTGACTTGGGCTCAGGTCATGATCTCACGGTTCATGGGTTCAAGCCTGGTGTCCGACTCTGTGCTGTCAGCTCAGAGCCTGGAGCCTGCTTTGGATTCTGTGTCTCCCTCTCTCTCTGTCACTCCCCCACTCATGCTCTGTCTCTCTCTCTTTCTCAAAAATGAAAAAATGTAGAAGAAGAAGAAGAGGAGGAGGAGGAGGAGGAGGAGGAGGAGGAGGAGGAGGAGGATTGGGTCTATCTGAGGCTTCTTGAGGCCAGACTTCATACTTCATTGTGTTTCCATCCTATATCCTCCCTGATGCCTCCTGTAGATTTTACTGAAGGTTTCATGGGGAGACAGAAGAGGTCTCTTCTCCTCTGCTCCATCCCCTCACCCTCTAGCAAAAGGGAATGAAATGGCCCTTGGGCCTCTCATTCTTTGCCCAGAATCTTTTCTTAACTTTTCACTTCTACTCAGCAAAACAAAGCCCTCAGATGGCTGAATCTAATTCTCCTGGAAACATTTCTGCGACTATTTGTTATTATAAATTAAGTATGTTCTTTGGTGGGGGCAGGGGTGATTGTGTGTGTGTGTGTGTGTGTGTGTGTGTCTCCAAGTATGCTTATCAATTTATTCCTCCACCAAAAATAGATCTCTTGAGGGGAACAGGAGGAAAGGGGAAATAATATTCATTTCTGTCATGACATCCACGGCAAAATTTCTTTTTTTTTAATTTTTTAATTTTTTAAATGTTTTATTTTTATTTCTAGGAGAGAGAGAGTGAGACAGCGTGAGCAGGGGAGGGTCAGAGAGAGAGGGAGTCACAGACTGAAACAGGCTCCAGGCTCTGAGCTGGCAGCCAGCGCAGAGCCCGACGCGGGGCTCGAACCCACGAACCGCGAGATCATGACGTAAGCAAAAGTCGGACGCTTAACCGACTAAGCCACCCAGGGACCCCATCCACGGCAAAATTTCAATCATTCTCAATTCCTTTGCCTCTGTTCAGAATTCATTTACCAACTCTGGCCATCAAATATCCTTAGTAGCCCTCAAAGTCACCTCTTTCTCTCCATGTCCACTATCAGATTGTGGCACTCACTATTGAATAGTCTTTAATAACTCCCATGATCAAATACATCTATACTCTGACTGGGCATGTGGGCCTTTGGCCAAGCTCATTCATTTTATAGCTTTATTTCCCATGCCTCTCCAGCCATATTTAAGCATTTTGGTTTCCTCCAGGTCTCTGTTTGTCTGCATCTGCTGTTCTATCTGTCTGAGAAGACCTTCTTTCTCCTGTCTACCTAGTGAGCTCCTAAAAAGCCTTATGTCTCAAACCAAATACCTCCTCTGAGAAGCCTTCCCTAACTACCACCCTATTCTCCTTGCCTTTACTCAACCTCTCAATCTAGACCCATATAGAATTACCAACTTTCCCCTTCATGCTCCCACAGCCTCTTGTCCATCTGTCTGTTATAGCATTGATCATCTTGATAGAGTGTTCTTTATCCATTAAAGTCTTGGTGCTTTTCTCAACAATTTCATTGCATTTTCTTTTTTTTAGAATTTTAATTTTTTTTTTTATGTTTTATTTATTTCTAGGAGAGAGAGAGAGACAGCGTGAGCAGGGGAGGGTCAGAGAGAGAGGGAGTCACAGACTGAAACAGGCTCCAGGCTCTGAGCTGGCAGTCAGCACAGAGCCCGACGCGGGGCTCGAACCTACGAACCGCGAGATCGTGACCTAAGCGAAAGTCGGACACTTAACCGACTAAGCCACCCAGACGCCCCATCATTGCATTTTCTAAAATATATTAAAGATATAAAACATATTTGATCTATTGCACCTATTTCTTCTAGAGCATTCTTTCCCTTTTCGTGTTTTTGGTTTTTGTTTGTGTTGGTTGATGTTTCTAAGGGGCATGCCACATTCAGTTAAACTTACTAATTGTTCTCCTATATGATTGCTTTTAAATGTAAAATATTAAAAAAGTAAATGTAAAAGACTTTTCCATCCAAATATTTGATAGATATTAATTTTAATTTTTTCTAGACTTCTGGTTTGATTTTTTAAATCTAACTTTTTAATCCTTATGGTATTTCTCTTGTGTATGGTATGACACAACAATCTAATTGCGCATTTGTCTAAAAGTTAGCCAATAGTCCTAAAATCATTTATTGAATAAAATTTTTCTCCTATATGGCTTTTTATGGCTTTATATCACATGTTAACTTCTGTGTCTTTTAGCAAACCATAAAGGAAAATAATTGGTAAAGTTAACTCAAATTTGTTTTGAACTATTTAACCAGTTTCTTTGGAAAAACAACAAGAATAGCGTAGATTGGGGGCGCCTGGGTGGCTCAGCTGGTTAAGCGTCTGACTTCTGCTCAGGTCATGATCTTGCAGTTCATGGGTTCATGGGTTCAAGCCCCACATCGGGCTCTGCTGACAGCTCAGAGACTGGAGCCTGTTTCAGATTCTGTGTCTCCCTCTCTCTCTGACCCTCCCTTGCTCATGCTGTCTCTCTCAGAAATAAATAAAACATTAAAAAAAATCATTTAAAAAAAGAATAGCGCAGATTAAGAAAGTAAAAATCTACCTCGCTATTTATTGGACTAGGATAGCCAGCTGCAAGATGAACAGCCTTCTTCCAAGGGTACACTGCAGCTCTAAAATGTCACTATAGCCATTGTTTTTGAGTAACTACTGCTTTCTTACTCATTGGAAAAACATGTTGGCCTATAATAGTATCAACTATTAGACACTTTAATTTTTGATATTATGTCACTAGGAATGAAACATCCCATTCTTCCTGGGAAGTTCTAACTCACTTTGACACACAGAAATGGCCTTGATTTTACAATTCAGAAACAGAGCTTCAGATAAGACGTTCTTGAATACGGCATTCCACGTTTATCCAAGCAAACAAACCCTGGGTTCATTCTGCAGTCCAAACCTCATGTTGACTCTTTTCTCTCTCAGCCCTGCTCTGCTTTGATTTTATCAAAACTCTGTCTCATGGTTCCTCTGGTGGGAGGTCTCCATTGTTGCAATCAGCCAATAACCTTGACAAGGAGCCCACAGGTTTTTGTCCTTAGTGGTCTTAGGCAGATCGGGTTGCACATATTGTTCTATTCTGGTGTTAGTGCCATACTCTTAATTATTACAGTTTACTAATTTTTTTTCATTGTTATCAAAAGGTCTCAAACTTTTTTGTCTTGAACCCTCTTTTACATTCTTAAAAATCATTTGAGGACACCAGAAAGTTTTTGTCTCTGTATTATATTTATTGATAATTACCACATTAGACATTAAGCTGAGGGGCATCTGGGTGGCTCAGTCGGCTAAGTGTTCGACTCTTGATCAAAGCTCAGGTCTTGATCTCAGGGTCATTAGTTCAAGCCCAGAGTTGGGCTCCATACTGAGAGTGAATCCTATTTAAAAAAAAAAAAAAGAAAAAGAAATTAAGCTGAAAATGTAAAAATATATTTATTTAAAATTTAATTTAAAAACACTAGTAAATTCATTTTTTGTTAACATTTTTAAATAGAAAATAACTGTGGTTTCCAAAACAAAAGAAATTTAGTGGTAGAAATGACATTCTTTTTCATTCTTGCAAATTAATGTCTGGCATGATAGAAGACATTTGCTTCTGCACTAAATCTCTCGCGATAACGCGTCAGATGTAGCCATTAGAAAGCTTCAGTTGTATACTTGTGAAAGAATGGATACCAAAAAAGGAGTGAAAAATAGCCGTAATATCACGAAAGCAATTTTGATTTTTTGAACCCCTTGAACGACCTCATCTGCTTCAAGACCACAGTCTGAGAACCACTAGTCTTAGCCTTTCTAGTTTATGTGGGTTCTCAGGTGAATTCAAGAATATTACTGTCTCTTATTTAGGAGGTAGTAATTATGTATTTAACATCTTGTCTTCTCACTGAAAGGATATCCTATGTCTCCTCAGTTAATAAAATATTTTATAAATAATTTCTCAGTAGTCGCATTTTTCTTTTTCAGGTTTCCTACATTACTCATTTTTCTTCTTCTGTTCTTTTTTTCTCATTCTGGTTATTTTATGTCCTTTGTTTTTATTGCGAATGGGATCCATTTTCCATTGTACCTTAACTGGTAAATGTTGGCCCATTTTATTTTGTTTGTGTCCAGTGGGTTAGTTGTTATGTTAAACGGTATATTTGATATGCTGTTTTTTAAAGAAGTAACTTGAAATTCTGAGTCTGTTTACAAGTTCGTATTGATATAATGCTCTCAATATTCTGGTACCCTCATGTATCAGATGTGATACACGATATTCTGAGAAAAACCCACCGTTCAATTTCTAGATTTCAAAGATATCTTCTGAGGAAGGATCTTGAATATGCTGATTGCCTTTTCGGCATCTGTTCAAATGATCATGTTTTTTTAAGACACATGCATTGATTAGGATTAGATGGACCTCTGACCTCTGTTCTCTTCTAGAATTCTCACTTAGATATCATCGTGAAAGTCAAGCCCATTTAGATTAACAGAATCAAAGGACATTTTGACTGTGCACCTGTTGAAGGGGAGGAAGGCTTAACGATGCACAAAACGTCCTTTGAGGCTGTTCAGGTGAATCTGGTCAGGATGCACCCACCCAGTGAGCCCAGTCAGGACTTCCAGGACCGCGAGGGAAGGCCCGGAAGCAGAGGTTCCAAGCTTTCACGCAGCCTGAGCCCCCAGTTCTCTGAACAGCCAAAGTGAATTGGTATCGGGAGGCAACTTCATGAGTCCCCTTCCCTCTCGGATCTAAAACCGATGCTTATTTTCAGCCCGGAGCCTGCGGGTGGCAAGAGCCCCACGTAGGCTGGGGAAGTTCTCAGGGAGGCTGGGAGGGGACACGGCGCCTTAAAAATGAGGTGAATTTGCTCCAGGACACTGGGGCTGTCCGAGCGGTTCCAGGGACCCGGGGAGTGCCCAGGTGGGCGCTCTGCTCCCCTTCCCCCACGCGCCCGGCACCAGGCCAGGGAGGCGCGCGCCGCGTCCCGGGAAACCCCCGAAGCCGCCCTGCGAGGCGCCGCGGCGCGGACGGCGGGCGCACGGCGAGGACGAAGCACCTTCCCACGCCCCGGGGAGGGGAGGAAGGCGGGGCCCGCTTCCGGCCCAGGTAGGGGTCGGGGCCGCGCGGGTGCTGCTAGGAGCCCTGGGAGGGGGCGGGGCCCGCGCGGCGCGGGGGGCGGGGCCGCTTCCCGGCCACCGGCGGCGTGTGGGGCGCTCCCGGGGCGCGGAGAGCGCGGGGACGCTGCGCCGGCCGGGAGACGCCGAGGGGGAGCGCGAGGGGGCGCGTGGAGGACGTGCGGGGAGCACCCACGGGGAGGACGCGCCTCGCCCCGACGGCCTCCGGGGAGAACTTGCGGCCGCGCTGCGCCGGGTCGGCCCCAGGGAGCGCTTGCTCGGGGATGATTTCTCTAGAAGCAGGTCGGTGGGGCAGGGGTGCTGGCAACTCCGTACGCATCTGGAAAGTTTTCTAACTTTTCTAAACCAGAGCCTGTGATCGCTGTTGAGAAATAGGGGAATCCTCCCAGCAACGATGTCATTTCCCTTGCTCACTGACAGCCCTGTTGTGTTTTCCAGTAGTTTCTATTTGCACCTTGCTAACATTTTCCTAAGAGAAATTTAAAACAAAGTTTTAAGTGATAATTTATTACTACTAGAATGGTAATTGGATGTCAGCCTAGAAATAGCCTTTGTAATGGTGCTAAAATTTAAAAAGAGAGTGAGCGAGCGAGCGAGTTTTGGAAATCCAAAGAATCCTCATGGGTTTCCTTGTTTCTGCTGTTTTCTTGGTGATTGTAGGTGCTCTTAAAGCCTCTTCAATTTTTTTTTAGAATTCACATCCACCCAGTGCCTTTAGATTTGTTTTAGGTCAGTACGAGAAATGAGGTGCTTTGTGCTCCTTGTTAGTTATGTAAAAATGCTAAAACTAAGGGGAAAAATATAGTTCTGCCATTCTACCCAAATGTTTGTTAAGTTCAACTTCTAATTACCTTCCCCAGGTCCTGGATGCTTATCCCTGTAACCCCAGGACTCTGTTGTTGTGTGTCACAGCACAGGATCATAGCTCTAGCCTGGCCGCTTTGTAACTTGTACCTGAGCATTATTATTTTGCGTTACTTTCAGGCTTTTCTAAAGGCAGGTGATCAAGTCAAGTTCTCTCGATTTGCTGGAGCCGAAGTTCCAAGTTTTGACAGATAAATCAGGGTCCGTGTTATTCATGCCATATTGATTTTTATTACATGATAAAAGATAATTGTTTTCAAATGGGAAAATTTAGAGATGTATACGATTTCAGCGATAACTTGTTTTTTATGAATATATTAATGTGATATCTAGCATGTGAAAAATTATTCTCATTTGTCTTAGTCCTTTTTGATTATTATTGGTGAGGAGAAAAAAAGTGCAAAGCAAAAGAATCAGCTTGGTGGTCTTTAATACCAACTTAGCATATCTTATTTTCAGAGAGTTTGGTCGCATCATGAAAGGGGATAGCATTGTCTTGCACACCCTTTTTCAACTGTATCTTTACAGCCTAAATTTTTTGTGTGCATATTTGAAAAATAACTTTTCTCTGTTAAATCCAAAGTATTTGAAGGCCCATTAATTGCTACAAATAGTTGGGCGAATGAGTAAGTATTTGTAAGTGCAAAACTACTTTAAACTATATGAATGTGGGTTATATAAAGTTTTGATGTAAAAATGTATCATTTTTATAATTTCTGCAATGTGTATGCTATAAACTATTCATTTCCAACTTCTTCTTTCTTCTTCATTGTTACAACACAGATCCCTTCATTAGCCTCTCCCCTAGATCTGTAATTTGAAAGATTGTATCAAATAAAACAAACTCCCTTTCCTTGGTAATAGGAAACAAACTCAGTCATCCATTACGGGGTAAATAGAAGGTTTCCACTTTCAAAATAATTCACAGAAGACCCCTTACCACACTGGACACATAGGGAGTCAAGAACCTCAAGTCGGGGAACATTAGTCTTCTGAATTGAAGTCCTCTGTCCTTGAACACCAAATTTCTACCATGACCTTTGACTTGGTCTTTTTCTTGACTCTACAGTTTACCAGCCTTATGACCTTAAAAACTCTCTCTAATCCTCAGAAAATGTGGATTCTTTTCTAAAATTGTGAATTACAGCAATGCTTTTTGGAAATGTTTTTTTGTGAGTATTAAATGACATAATGCATATAAATCTGTAACTATGGTGGGCATCTGACATATAATAAACAGAAAAATGCTAGCCACTGTTACTGTCCACTTTTCCTGAGGTGTGAGGATGATTACACCATGTGGTTAGGTTTATGTCTATTAGCCATTCCTTTGTGACAACACAAAAGCTCATGTAGAAGTTATAAGGTTGATAGCATAAAAACTGAATTTGGTCTTTGGATATGTTTATATTGGGTCAGCTCATCAACTTAACATAATCGAATACTTTAAAACTATTTACCAATATTTTAAAATCAGTAAATTTTACATACATTCCCAGAGCCCTAGCTTTTCCCCAAAAAACAAGAGGGCCCGGCAAGGTGGAGTTTGCAGCTGTTAGCAGCTCAAGCCAGGTGTGGTTGCCCAGTCTGCATGGGGCCCGTACACTCTCTACTTTGCCACAAGGCCTCCAGTCCCTGCTTTTACTTCATCCATACCAGCTTCACTCATGCATTTCATCTCCTTTGCCCCCTGCAGACATTTTAGGTTGTGATTTCTGACTCAGAACATATCCCTTACTGATTTGAGTGGGTAAATTGTGTGGCCAAAACTCTAACCCAACTTTCATCCTTAAGGAGGAGAGTAATCCTGTATCACAGTTTATGAAGCTTTTGCTGATAAAACTCATTTGGTACTCAAATCAACGCTGAGAATTAGTTCAGACATGCATTATCATTCCATTTTATAGCTGTGGACATGGAAGCTTATGGGTTTTTTAGACTAGTGTTCTGATGACTTAAAAGTGTTTCAGGTTATCACTAATGTCATTTCTTTTTTAAGAGAGAGAACAAGTGGGGGAGAGGGTCTGAGGAAGAGAAAAAGAATCTTAAGCAGGCTTCATGGTCAGCACAGAGCCCCATATGGGGCTTGATCCCACGACCTTGGGATCATGACCTGAGCCATAATCAAGAGTCAGACGCTCAACCGATTAAGCCATATAGGCACCCCAGTAATGCCACCTTTACAATATGGAGAAATTTTCTGGGAAATGATGGCCTTTCTTTTGGTTCTCGCATTTATTTTAAGCAAGTACTTTTATCCCCATAATTACAAACAAAGAAAATGAGTAGTAGAAAGAATACATGTATGGAAGTACATAAGTAGACCTTGTTTTCTCTCTCTACAAAACATCTTTAAGCAAATTGAAGGGAACAAAACATTGATTATGGGTCATTCAAAACATACCATACATATAACTAGACAAGGTCTGTTTTAAACCAGACTTTATTTCCTATGTTTTGGAAAGCTGAAAGGGATCTGTGTCCAGTTCTTCTCTTCTGCAGTGAGCCAGACCAGAGATTTCTGTGAGTGTGTTTTAAAGTTTTGTGAGAAAGGAGATGCCTAAGACTTGTTTGGCGATTCATCCTGGTGTCTCTGTGAGGTGGTTTTATATGGCAAACTCACTTTTCTGTCAGCTTCTTTTAACCAGGAAGGCTTTATTACTTTCAGAATCATGCCAGGAGAGTATAGAATAAATTCAAAGCAGGGGTAGTTCATTTGTGGATAGAGTCACCTCATGTGATCCTGGTGGTCTGTGTATGAGGGAAGGTCAAGCCAGCCATGCGGAGGGTTTGAGGAAGCAGCTAGGCAAAGACAGTGGAAGATCCTGTAGCAGAAAAGAGTTTAGTGTTCTCAGACCTGTCAGAAGCCAGAGGAGGTGGAAGACAACAGAGAGTGGCGAAGAAGAACTTAGGGTGAGTTCAGGGGAGTCGGAAAAAGCCAGATCATTCAGGGTCTAGAGAACATAGAATGTGGATGTTGAAGGATTTTTAGCAGGAAGATAATGTGATCCGGTTTCTGTGCTGAAATCATTCTGGCTGTTGTGTGAAGAGAAACGACCTACTTAGCTGACCTGTTGAGTGTCCAGTATATCTCATCCTTTGTAGGCAGGAGCTCCTTTTGAACCTAACTTAAACTTTATGTGATGGCAGTTGAAACAGCTTGGCAGAAGTGGGTGCACAAAGGGAAGAATTGCCCAAAAATGTTTTGCAAAAATACGTGATGAATATTTTTTAATGAATCAAGGTATTAAGATATCGCTTGGTTTTGAGTAAAGCCGTCTACTGTTTTTTTATATATGGTATTTTGAGGTTCTAGTGTTTAATGGAAGTATTTAACAGGTATATTTATCTTAAAAGCCTAAAGTTATTATTTCTAACAGTCTCTGTTAACCATATGAGGAATTTAGGGACATTTAAATCCTATTACTGCACTTTTGATTATTATTCATTGTTGTCTGTTATTGTGTCTTGCAGTCATTGCTGGTTTATTTTATTTATTTTTTAATGCTTATTTATTTTTAAGAGAAAGAGAGACAGAGTGCAAGTTGGGAAGGGGCAGAGAGAGAGAGGGAGACACAGTGTCTGAAGCAGGTTCCAGGCTCTGAGCTGTCAGCACAGCTCAACCCCACACGTGGGGCTCAAACCCACGAACAGTGAGATCATGAGCCGAGCGGAAGTCCAGCACTTAACCGACTATGTGCTGGTTTAGATTTACACACATGCATAACAATTTCTTTGTCATTTTTGGTAATTTAGACTTTTCCTGTGGATCATTATCCTTCTTGAAAAGTATCCTATAAGCATGCTTTTTCTCAGGGGTCATAGTTGTTAAACCCCAGTGTTTTTGGTGGAAAATAGCTTTTTCTTGCCTTTGATATCAAAAGATATTTTTATGGGTACTTTGGTTTCTTTTAGATTAATAGTTATTTTCTTTCATTTGATTATATATATATTTTTAATATATCATACTATTGTTTTCCATTGAAATATCAGCAGTTATTCCAATTGTTTTCTTCTACATGTAATGTATCTTTTCTATTTGGTTTTAGGAACTTCTCTTTGTCTTTGGTGTTCCATGGTTTTATTGTGATATGTATCTAACTGTGGATTTCTTTTTATCTACCCTACTTGAGCTTCCTAAATTTGAGTATTCATACCTTTCACCTCTTTAGGAAAACTCTCAGCCATTACCTGTTGCCTTTTCTCCATTCTGTCTATGCTTTCCTTCTAAAATGGACTGGATGTGTGTTAGAATCAGTCAAGAAACCGGTTAATACCATGTAGGTCAACAGAGAATTTAGGATGGTACTATGGTCTGAATGTTTGTGTCCTCCCCAAATTCCTCTGTGGAGGGTGATGGTGTTGGGAAGGTGGGACCCTTGGAGGTGATTAGGTCATGAAGGAAGAGCCTCACAAATGGGATTAGTGTCCTTATAAAGGAGACCCCAGAGAGCTAGCTCATCTGTCCCACCATGTAAGGTTACTGTAAACCAATGGTTGTCCAAACAGTGGGCCCTCACAAGACAGAGGACCCACCTGCACCATGATCTTGGACTTCCTGGCCTCTAGAACTGGTAAAAATAAATGTTTGTTATTTATAAGCCACCAGTTTATAGTATTTTTGTCATATCAGCCTGAACAGACTGACATATGAAGAATTAGTTACAAATGTTTTAGGATATTGAATGCCAAATGGGATAGTGAGGCAGTCTGTGCTTAGCAAGAGCAAAAAGCCTCTTATGGCTGCTTGGGCTGTAGGGTTGCAATAAGGAGACAGCCTTACCAGAACCCAGAAGCTGAGGCCAATTTAGAACTATGGTAGGTTCTGCCCTACAGGAAAAGGGCCGAGGGAGAGACATAGCCACTGATGGAGACAGCATAAAATCCAGGAAAGCAGAGGAGAAATATCCTGGTATCTCCTTTCCTCCTATGATCCAGTTTCTTGCCTGAGACTCTCATGGATCTCAGGAACAAAATCTAGAGGAGGAAGAAGCCAACAGAACAGGGAGTGTAGAAAACACAGTTTTGAGATATCAGCTCCCCAGACTCAGAACATGAAAGGTTATGCATAGATCTGAGAGCAAGTAGACCATTCCATTCTCCTTTCCGTGTCTTTCACTTTGGCTTTCATGGTTTGTTTGTTTGTTTGTTTGTTTTTACTTTGTTTCCATGTACTGCATCCTGAGTAATATTTTATTGTGGCAAAATGTGCATTACATACAATTTATCCTTTCAATCATTTTAAAATGTGCAGTTCAATGACATTAAGTACATTTACATTGTTGTACTATTATCACCACCATCTTTCTCCAGAACTTTTTTTCTTTCTAAACTAAAACTCTACCCATTAAACAATAATTTCCATTCATTCCCTTTCCCCCAAGTCCCTAGCAACCAAGAATTTGACTATTCTAGGGACTATATATATATTATATATTTATAAATATATATTTAATATATTTATAATTATATTATAAATATTATAAATATTTATGTAAATATTTATATATTAAATATATACAATATAATTTATATATAAATATATAATATATAAATATACATTATAAGTATTATATTATAATAATATAAAAATATATTTATAAATATATATAAATGGAATCATGCAATATTTGCCCTTTTGTGGCTGCCTTTTTTCATTAAGCATAATGTGTCCTAGGCTAATCCATATTATAGCATGTGTCAGAATTTCCTTGCCTTCTAAGGCTGAATAATATTTTATTGTATGTATATACAACATTTTATTAATGTATGTCATTCACTGTTGGACATGTCGGTTGCTCCCACCTTTTAGGTATTATAACACTGCTATGAATATGGATAGATATATATATATCTTTTTGAGAACTTGCTTTCAATTCCTTTGAATATATACCCAGAGGTAGAATTGTTGGTAATTCTGTGTTTTGAGGGGGAACCACTATGCATTTCCCACAGCAGCCACACTATTTTACATTCCCACCAGCAATGCACAAGAATTCCAATTGACCCCAACCTCAAAATGCTTGTTTTCTGTGTTCCTCATAATAGTCATCCTAATGGGTGTGAAGTGGTATCTCATTATAGTTTTGATTTGCTTTTTCCCAAGGATTCGTGGTGATGAGCATCACTTCAAGTGCTTATTGCCTTTTGTATATCTTTTTCTGACAAAGGTCTATTTCAGTCTTTTGCGCATGTTTTAAATTGGATTACTTTGTTGTTGTGTTGTAGGGGTTCTTTGTATACTCTGGTTAACCCTTTATAAAATACATGACTTACAAATGTTTTCTCCTAGCCTTCAGGTTGTCTTTCCACTCTGTTGATAGTGTCCTTTGATATACAAGAGTTTTTAATTTTTATTAAATCCAATTGATCTGTTTCTTCTGTTGCCTGTGTTTTGGTGTCATATCCAAGAAATCATTGCCAAATCCACTGTCATGAAGCTTTTCTCCTATGTTTTCTTCTAAGTTCAATAGTGTTAGCTCATATGTTTAGGTCTTTGATACATTTTGGGTTAATTTTTGTATGTGATATAACATAAGGATTCAGCTTCATTCTTTTGCATATTGTTATCCAGTTTTCTCAGCACTGTTTGTTGAAAAGACTATTCTTTCCCTATTGAATGGTCTTGGCAGTCTTGTTGAAAACATTTGACCACATCTGTTTTATTTCTGGGCCGTCTAATTTAGTCTGTTGTACTGTATGTCTATCTTTTTGCCAATATCACACTGCTTTGATTACTGTAGCTTTGAAATATGTTTTGAAACCAGGAAGTATAAGACCTCCAACTTTTTAAAAATAATTTTTAAAAGTTTACATCCAAGTTAGTTAGCATATAGTGCAACAATGATTTCAAAAGTAGATTCCTTAATGCCTCTTACCCATTTAGCCCATCCCCCCCAACCCCTCTAGTAACCCTCTGTTTGTTCTCCATAATTAAGAGTAAGACCTCCAACTTTATCCTTCTTTTTAGGATTATTTGGGTTATTTGAGGTTCTTTTAGATTCCATATGTATTTTAGGATGGAGTTTTTTTTCTTTTTGGGATTTTGATAGGTAATGCAGCTGTAGATTATTTTGGTAGTACTGACATCTTAATATCAAGTTTTGAACTTGATATTAACAAGTCTTGAACTTGATATTAACATACTATATGAACACAGGATGTTTTTACATTTCTTTGTGTCTTGTTTAATTTCGTTTAGCAATGTTTTTTTTTTTTTTTTAATTTTTTTTTTATTTTTTTTTTTATTTCTAGGAGACAGAGAGAGAGAGACAGCGTGAGCAGGGGAGGGTCAGAGAGAGAGGGAGACACAGACTCTGAAACAGGCTCCAGGCTCTGAGCTGGCAGTCAGCACAGAACCCGACGCGAGGCTCGAACCCACGAACCGCGAGATCATGACCTAAGCGAAAGTCGAACGCTTAACCGACTAAGCCACCCAGGCGCCCCACGTTTAGCAATGTTTTATAGTTTTCACTGTACAGGTCTCTTGCCTTCCTGGTTAAACTTATCCCTAAGTTTTATTCTTTTTGATGCTATTGTAAATAGAATTGTTTTAATTTCCTTCTTAGATTCATTGTTAGTGTATAGAAATGGAACTGATTTTTGATGTTGATTGTGCATCCCACAACTTTTCTGAATCTATTGATTAGTTCATCAGTTTGTTTTATGGCTTCTTTAGGGTTTTCTACATATAAGATCAAGTCATCTGTGAATAGAGATACTTGTATTCTTCTCCACCAATTGTGATGTCTTTTATTTCTTTCCTTTTTTTTTTTTTTGACTGCTTGCTCTGGCTCGGACTTTCAGTACTATGTTGAATAGAAATGGCAAAAGTAGGCCTCCTTGCCTGCTCTTATTCTTAGAGGAAAGGCATTTAGTCTTTCACCAATGAATGTGATGTTAGCTCTGGGTTTTTCATATTTGACCTTTCATATGTCCAGGTAGTTTCCTTCTATTCTTAGTTTGAGGAGTTTTTGTTGTTGTTGTTGTTGTTGTTTGTTTTTATCTTGAACAGGCATTAAATTCATTAAATGCATTTCTGCATCAATTTAAATGATTTTTTTATTCCTCATTTTGTTAATGCCATGTATTACATTGATTGATTTTCATATATTGAACCTTTCTTGCATTCTAGGAATAAATCCACTTGGTCATTGTATATGACCATTTCAATACGCTATTGAGACCCTTTGAATATGTTGTTGAATTCAGGGTGGTGGTATTTTATGTGAAGATTTTTGTATCAGTGTTTATTGGGATATTGGTCTGCAGTTTTTTTTATAGTGTCTTTATCTGGCTTTTGTGTCAGGGTAATGCTAACCTCATAGAACGAATTAGGCACTGTTCACACTTCTTAAATTGTTTGGAAGAGTTTAA
Source organism: Hyaena hyaena (assembly GCF_003009895.1). Classification (NCBI taxonomy): domain Eukaryota; kingdom Metazoa; phylum Chordata; class Mammalia; order Carnivora; family Hyaenidae; genus Hyaena; species Hyaena hyaena. The sequence goes on along the minus strand of NW_024081643.1, from coordinate 267,706 downwards.
GGATTCTTATTTCTTACTTGTTAAGAATTTAAGTTGTTCATTTTTGTTTAAGGTGTTAATTTTCTTTAATGTTTGATATAATTCACCAGTGAAGCTATCTGGCCTTGGGCTTCTTTTGTTGGTGTTGAGAGGTTTTTGATTACTGACTCAGTTTCCTTACTAGTTATGGACCTATTCAGATTTTTAATTTTTTCATGGTTCAGTGTTGGTAGGTTGTTTCTAGGAATTTGTCCATTTTATCTAGTGTACCTATTGTGTGGGTATATAATTGTTCCTAGTTTAATTCCTTCTATTTTTATGAAATCAGTAGTAGTGCTCCCTCTTTCATTTCTGGTTTTAGTTATTCGTGTCTTCTCCATTTTTTTTTTTCTATGTCAGTCTAACTAAAGGTTTGTCATTTTGTTTATCTCTGTGAAGAACAAACTCTTGGTTTTGTTGATTTTCTCTGTTGTTTTTGATTTCTATTTTGTTTATTGCTGCTCCAATACTTACTATTTTCTTTTATTACTGTTATGCTTAATTTGTTCCTCTTCCTCTAATTCTAGTTTTAGTGTATACAACTAGGATTTGAGATTTTTCTTCTTTTTTAACATAAAAGTTTTATAGCTATAAATTTGCTTCTTACCTCTGCTTTAACTGCACCCCTTAAGTCTTGCTATGTTCTATTTTTATATGCTTCAAGATATTTTCTAATTTTCCTTGAAATTTCTTGTCAGATTCATTTGTTGTTTAATAGTGTGTTGTTTAACTTCCACATATATGTGGATTTTCCAATTTTTCTTTTGCAATTGATTTCTAGTTTCATTATGTTCTTTTTAAAAAAATTTTAATGTTTATTTATTTTTGAGAAAGAGAGACAGAGTATGAGGGATCAGGAGGGGCAGAGAAAGAGAAGGAGACACAGAATCTGAAGCAGGCTCCAGGCTCCATGCTGTCAGCACAGAGCCCTACACAGGGCTCAAACTCACAAACTGTGAGATCGTGACTTGAGTTGAAGTCAGACGCTTAACCAACTGAACCACCCAGGCGCCCCTCATTATGTTCTGATTGAAAAAGATACTTTGTTTTTAGTCTTTTGAATTTTATTAAAACTTGTTTTGTGGCCTAACATATGGTTTATCTTGAAGAATGTTCCATGTATGCTTGAGAAAAATGTGTATTCTGCTGTTGTTAGATGGAGCATTCTGTATGTGTCTATTGGATCCAATTGGGCTATAGTGTTGTTCAAGTCCTATATTTCCTTATTGATCTCTGTCTCATTGTTTTATCCATTACTGAAGGCAGGGTATCCTGCTGTTATTTTAGAGTTGTTTATTTCTCCCTTCAATTATGTCAGTGTTTGTTTCATATATTTTGGAGCGCTGATGTTTTGTGCATATATATTTATAGTTGTTGTATCTTCTTAGTGAGTTCATCCTTTTATCATTATAGCATCCTTCATTTCAACCTGAAGGACTCCTTTTAGCAGTTCTTGTAAGACAGATCTAGTAATAATGAACTCCCTCAGCTTTTGTTTATTTGGGGAAGTGTTAATTTCTCCTTCATTTTTGAAGGACAGTTTTGTTGATATAAAATTCTCAGTTGACAAGTTTTTCTTTCAGCACATTAACTATATCATCCCACTGCCTTCTGACTTACAAGGTTTCTGCTGGGAAATCTTATTGAGGGTCCTTTATAAATGATGAGTTGCTTTTCACTTACTGCTTTTAAGATTCCTTGTCTTTGTCTTTTGACTCCTTCATTATGTCTTAATGTGGGTTTCTTTGGATTTATCCTTACAGTTTGTTGGGCATATTGGATTTGTAGACCCTTCTACATGGATTTGTACATCTCTGTATTTCCTTATGAAATATATGAGTTTTCAGACATTATTTCTTCAAACAATTTTTTGCCTCATTCTCTTTCTTCTAGGACTCATAATACTAATGTTGGTCTTCTTGGTGGTGTGTCATAAGCCCATAGGCTCTGTTCATTTTTTTCTTTTCTTTTCTTCTTCTCATTATTATTATTATTATTATTATTATTATTTTAAAGAGGAGGTGCAGAAGAAGAGAGAGAGTGAGAATCTTAACCAGGCTCTACAGTTGGCATGGAGCCCAATGTGGGGCCCAAACTCATGACTAGAATCATGACCTGAGCCGAAATCAAGAGTTGAACACTCAACAGACTCAGCCACCCAGGCGCCCCTGTTCATTTTTCTTTTTCAGAATTGATAATTTCCAGTGACTTGTTTTCATTTCATATGCTGATTTTCTGCTGCCTGCTCAAGTCTGCTATTCAACCCCTCTAGGGAATTTTTCAATTCAATTATTTTATTTTTCATATCCAGAATTTCTGTTTGGTTCTTTTTAAAATGTAATTTGTATCTCTTTGTAGGTACTTCCTCAATCTCTGTTTTCTGAAAAAAAATTGCACAGGATGACTTTCTTCCTTTGCTTCTTTGTTTATTTCTTTCATAAATATTTGATAGAATTCATTGGTAAAATCACCTGAAAATTTTCTAGTTACTGTGTTCTATTCATTTCTATCCAGTGTTCAACAAATACTTACAAAGTACATCCTTTGTGCCAGAGTCATGGTTTTAGAGTCTTTGGGATATATCAGTGAACAACCTGGATAAAATTTCAGAGCTCATGGGCTTACATTCTAGTAGTATAGAAAAGCAATAAATAAAACATAATAAATAGGAAATGTAGTGTGAAAGGAGGTAACAAGTGTTATGAAAATAGAGCAGAGAAAGGGGGACCAGGAATTTGGTGATAGGATGGAGTAGAGAAAGGCACGTTTGCATTTTGAACAGGATGGTTAGGGTAAGACTTATTGAGAAAGTGATGGCTGATGCAAGAATTAAAGGAAGTGAGGGAGTAGACAATGTGGATACCTGAAGAAAGAGCATTCCAGGCGGAGGGAAGACACCAGCCCAATGGGAGATCATCCCTGCTGTGTTTTAGAATGAGAATGAAGGCAGTTTGGTTATTTTAGTAAAGAAGAATGAAGTTCAGATTTACAAAAGCAGTCAAGGGGTGCTTGTGGCTCAGTTGGTTGAACATCCAACTTTGGCTCAGGTCATGAACTTGTGGTTCCTGAGTTTGAGGCCCGCGTAGGACTCTGTGCTGATAGCTTAGAGCCTAGACCTTGCTTTGGATTCTGTGTCTCCTTCTCCCTGAGTTCCTCTCCTGCTCACACTCTGTCTCTCTGTCTCTCAAAAATAAATACATATTTTTTTAAAAAGTTAAAAAAAAAAAGAAAAACAGTCAGAATAAGTATTGAGACGAATGTTAAGATCCTGAAGTAAGATACCTTTTCATTGTATTATGGTCTTTTTTCTATCATAAAACAAACAAACAACTCAGCAGCTCAGTATACAGTAAGTCAGTTCAAAAAGATGATTCTTCATTTTTAAAATGTGGCTCTTAAAATAGAAGTACCTTTTTGAAATTATGGTAAATACACATGCCAAAATATAGTAAGTATGTATGCTAAAAATATTTAGCATATATGATCATGTAATTGAGAAATTAGTTTTTGTTTTATGAGCTAGAGAATTATATTTTATTCTATGAATGCTAAAGGACTAGAAAAAATATGAACATTCATTATTATGTAGAATACAATCTACTGCAATTATTAAATAATTAGTTGGTAACTGACATTTATCTTATTCTTAAATAATAATGTATCATGTAGTGGAAGAAGTATAGCTTGAGATTCAGAAGACTTCTAAGTTTTTAAATTCCTTTTTTCTTTCTTTATTTTAATGTTTATTTATTTATTTTGAGAGAGAGAGTGTATGCAAGCACATGTGCTCATTTGGGGGAAGAGGCAGAGAGAGAGGGAGAAAGAATCCTAAGCAGCCTCAGTGCCTTCAGTGTAGAGCCTAACGTGGGGCTCAATCTCACAAACTGTGAGATCATGATCTGAGTTGAGATCAATAGTCAGATGCTTTACCCAGTGAACCACCCAGGCACCCCTAAGATCTTTAATGTTTAATTTTGAGGAAGTCATTTTAGGCTTCATTTTACCTACTTGTTGAGAATTTTGTTTGTTTTAAATGAGATTTGACTAGCTGCATTCTGTTTCTAAAACACCTGTGCTTTTGTTATTCTGTGGTTATTGTTTTATATTATAATAATGTCCTGCTCTGTATGTTTGTCTTCAAACTGTTAAAGAGGAAATTATATTTTAGACAAAGTTCAGTTCATGTTTTATGTCCAGCTCCAATACTATTTATTTTCTGTATCTCTTCATTATCACTTTAGAATTCATTGCTTCTTCACCTGGGCTACTGTAGCACTTTATGGTTATTTCTGTTATTTATCACTTTTCATAATATTACTTATATGTATCTATGAGTTGTCTGTCTTTGGATCCTCAAGACACTAAAATACTTTGCACGCATTGGGTGGTCAGTCATTCTTAATTAAATTCTGATGCCTGTATATTTAAATATGAGTAGTTTGGGGGCACCTCGTGGCTCAGTTGGTTAAGCATTGGATTTTTTATTTCACCTCAGGCCATGATCTCAGGATCATGGAGCCAAGCCCCATGTCAGGCTCCAAGCTGAGTGTGGGGCCTGCTCGACATTCTCTCTCTCTCTCTCTCTCTCTCTCTCTCTCCCTCTCCCCATCACCCCAAAGCACATGCTCTCTCTATCTCTCTTAATAAATATAAATAAATAAATATCAATAGTTAATTCCTAATAATTAATGTAGCAGAAATTAAAATTGTGTTTAATAACATTACCACTTGAAAGGTAGTATTCCATGTAATGAATATTTCTTGTGATTGAAAATGCTTATTTCAGGTATTTAACAAGATTTAATATGGCCTTTTGGTCTAACTTTTACACCGTATGGATAGCATAAATGCTTATTTGCATGACTCAAGTACATAGGCGGAAGAAGTAGTTATCTTGTCACTTACTGTGAAATCACTAAAGTGGATGATTATTACTGATTACCTCGTACTTGTTCTGTTGCATTTTTTATCAAAGGCACAAATTTCATAAAGATTAAATATTCTCTGAACTATTCATAAGTGTGCTTTTATGTAGGAATGTAATTTTTAGCAGGCATTCATAGCCATTTACTAGATGATGTGCCCTTAAGTATAATGAATCAGAATATGATCCTTATTTTAGTTTTTCAGATTCTTTTCAGCTCTCCTTAGTCTTTATTTTTCTCCCTCATTTAAAAACTTTTTTTGAAGGACCATATTGATTAATTTATTCAACAGCTGTATATTTAACATCTACTATATGCCAGGCACAGATTTAGGCATTATTAGATTTGGATATGAACGAGACAGGTAAGGTCTGTGTTGTCACAATTAACAGGTAAACAACAAAATGTTTGCCCATTTTACCAGATTTACTAATTGCCTCCCATGTGCTAGGCATCGTTCTGGGAATTGCACATACAGTAGTAAAAAGAGCGAAGTCTCTATACCTTTTTGTAGCTTGTGTTCTAAAGGAGAAATGGGGAAATATGTGGGGAAAGCTACCTTTATGTAGGTTATTCAAGAAAAGCCTTTATAAGAAAGTGATGTTTGAGCCAAGATCTGAAGGCTGAGAAGGAACTGGTAAAAGACTAATTGAGGCCAGGGGCGCCTGGGTGGCTCAGTTAAGCATCTGACTTAGGCTCAGGTCATGATCACATGGTTTGTGGGTTCGAGCCCCGTGTCAGGCTCTGTGCTGATGGCTAGCTCAGAGCCTGAGCCTGCTTCAGATTCTGTGTCTCCCTCTCTCTCTGACCCTCCCCTGCTCACGCTGTCTCTCTCTCTCTCAGAAAAAATTAAAAAAAAATTAAAAAAAAGACTAATTGAGGCCAAACAGCAAAATCGATGATAGATAATGAGAATGAACTCCTGTTTTATGCACATTGGTTTATAGTTTTAAAGATGAGAAGGTTAAGAAGTTTATTATTGCTTTCATCTTTTCAGTAAGTGTTAAATAAGGGCATCAGTTGGGAAGTTTTGTGAGACAGGATAGAGAACAAAGAGGAACAATCTGAGGAGAGAAAAGTGTGAGAGGAGAGAGCACTGTGAAGCAATCCCTCCAGAGAGCAAGGAACAGACGAAGCAGGGAAGCGCAGTAGAACCCCTGGGTCCTGTGAACTGTCTCTTGGTAGGTTTCTTATCCTGAATTTGAAGTGAAACTAGCATCATGGTTGTGTGGTTTTCTCCAGCTACAGAGAAGAAATGTAGGGTTTAACCAGATTTTTTTTTTTTACCCTGGGAGACTGATGGTGGATAGAGGGTAACAACAGTGTTGAGAGTATTTGCAGGGAGGTCATAATAATTCATACTATAGAATTTATGCTGGGGAAGAAGAAAGTGAAGAAAGACTGAAGACTGAATACGGTTGATGGCTATAAGGAAAGTGAGGACTCCGGATTGGTGGTATGGCTGAGGTTGAAAATTATGGTTAGACCAGTGTATTTCATGCGCCAATATTATTATGTAGTATTAATACCTATTAATTAACAGATATGTTTCTATGTGTATGCATACACATAAAAGCACAACAGCAGTCAACTTTTTAAAAATATTTAATGTTAATGTATTTATTTTGAGAGAGATGGAGAGAGAGAGAGAGAGAAAGAGAGAGAGGAAAGGACAGAGAGAGGGAGAGAGAATTCCAAGCAGGCTCTGTGCTGTTAGCACATAGCCTGACGTGGGGCTCTTATTCACAAGCCATGAGTTCAGGACCAGAGCCTAAATCAAGAGCTGGATGCTTAATTGACTGAGCTGCCCAAGCGCCTCTGCAGTCAACTTTTTATCATTGAAAAAAGTGAGGTTTTGCACAGATAGTTGAAAAATGTGAGGCCACCAGAGTTCTGAGAGCTCTTTTTGTTTTCTGTTTTTTAAAAAATAATTTTATAAAGGGGTGCCTGGGTGGCTTAGTTGGTTAAGTGTCCGACTTTCGCTTAGGTCATGATCTCGTGGTTTGTGGGTTCGAGCCCTGTGTCGGGCTCTGTGCTGACTGCCAGCTCAGAGCCTGGAGCCTGTTTCAGAGTCTGTGACTCCCTCTCTCTCTGACCCTCCCCTGCTCACGCTGTCTCTCTCTCTTTCTCTCCTAGAAATAAATAAAACATTAAAAAAAAATTAAAAAAATAATTTTATATGAATAGTTGGATGTAATATAGGGAGAGCATAGAAGGTTAAAAACACCAATGGGAAGTCAGAAAACCTGGGATCTTATTTCAGGTTACATATAACAACTCCTTTTTAAAGTCACTTGAGCTCATTGGCCATAGTGTCCTAATTATTTCAGCACAGTGCCAGGGCATATCATGCTATCTGATAAACATGGATAGAATGCTATGCAAGTACAGAGGTGGGGCATGGAACCCAAATGGCACAGAGAGTGGTCACATTCAGAAGAAGTGACATCTAAGCCAAGATCTGAAAGATAAGTAGCTGTTGGAATTTAGTAAAGAAACCACAGGCCGAAGTGGAAGGGATTAGCGTATACTAAAATCCTTAAGCAAGAAAAAACAAATGACCTTAAGGATCCCGAGTGGCCAGTTTGTAGTGACTGAGAGAAGAGTTCAGACATGAAGCTAGGACATTAATCAAGGGCCTGATTTTAAAGGACCTGGCTAAGTTATGTGAAAGAAATTTCATGCTAAAAGCAATATGAGGGGACCCATTATTGGGTTTTACATACAGGAGTGGGATAAAACATGTCACTTTAAAATGTGGGATTTGCCTTGATGATGTTGAATTTTTATCATCTTTATGGTTAACTCTAAATTTATTTCATTCATTATACTAATACCTGAGTATAAAGCAACATATCAAAGTGATTTAAATATATTGTCTCTTATTTTAATATGAAAAGACTTAAGAGCAGTTAATATGGGACCATATTAATCAGAGATAAAGCCATGTTTACAGAGCATTATTAAACTCCTATTAATCTTTTTGCAAAAAGAATTGAAATTAAAATTTTATATATTTCTAAGTACATTTGGTTACAGCTATGAAGTGTTAAATAATTTCCCATGAGTTTATGTGTGCCATTTAATATCCCCAATCAGACGTACCTGAAACTGTACTTTTTCTCTCCAGTGATTTAAACTTGTGAGATGCTTCCACTAACTGGAAAAACAATCATCTTTGATAACTTTCCTGATCCATCTGATACATGGGAAATCACTGAAACGATCAGCAAAGGAACTTACGGGAAAGTGTTTAAAGTGTTAAATAAGAAAAATGGCCAAAAAGCAGCAGTGAAAATTCTGGATCCGATTCATGTATGTCATGTTTTTGTTATTGTTGTTGTTTTTCTCCTTTTTTGCTAATTAACTTCGGTTTTATTTGTATTAAACAGTTAAAAAGTCTGTAGGTATCTTGATTTGTCACAGTGTCGGTTACAGCAGAAGAAAATGTTAAAGAAGTCTATTTGTTAGGTTTTTCTTATTTATATGCTTAACATATACAATAGAGACCAATAAGTCCTTAATAAATGAACAAATATATAATACAGATAAGTAAATACATAAATACAGCTCTCAATAGCTCAACAGTAGATTCAGTGTTATTTTAGATTTCAAAAAATTGTAGGAACACAGACTCAGGGGTCTAGAGTGATTCTAAAATGTCATCCTTGCCAGATCTCTTTTTCTTCCTGTGTTTATTTAGACTTCAGGCAGAAGGTCTCTTAAGCTAAACCAGAACTATTTTATTTTAAATTATATTTCTTTCAGAGATGGGAAATTAATTTTCAGTTTTGCTGAAATGTCCCCAAAGCAAAAATGGTATTTACTTATAATCAGGGTAGGTTTCCTTGTAAAGAACTGACATTGCATGTGGCATCCTTATGGCCTCTTTAAGTGATGCCCGAGTAGTTTCCTCTTCTGCTGTTTTTGGAATAGCAGCTGTGATAAGGGGACCTTCCAAGCCTTTTTCTAAGGCCTTTAAGAGCATGAAGAAATTGATGAAATCCTTTCCCCCGCCCCTGGGAATGAGAACTGGCTGTTCTGTAACATTTTTAGCTCCTGGGAAGTATGTAGCTCTTCCATAGCACGTGGGTGAGCCAGAATGAGCTCGGTGATCACATAATCCACAGACTTCTTTTGAGAACAATTTCTTTAGTCACTTGACTTTTGCACATGTGATGGAGTGTGACATGATGGAAATGATGTGATGTGTGTGGGAAGGACACGGGATTCCTAGTCCTTGTCACAGCTCTTAACTAACAAACTGTAGGACACTGCAAAAGGTCTCCAGGCCTCTGTTTGTGCATCTTTGGGTTGCTCTTTCTTTTTTGATTGTTTATTTCTACTAAGCCTGTTATAACTACAGTGTTTCATATTATTTTGAGCAGAGGGAAATGGCCAAATAAGAAATAATGGGGTTTATCTTCTGCAGTAGATTAGATACAGTGGAGGGGGGAGAGAAAAAGAACTATGCACTGGCTTAACTGATGCTGACTGCCTTCATATTCTCTATTGGAAAGTTCTTATCATTTAAACTGAAGGAGGAGAGACACAAATTAAGCTGCACCAAACTGACTGAACCTCTCTCCCCTGGTCTACACAACTATGGTTTAGGGTCATGGTGGGAAGGGAAAGAGTTTCGTCCAGATCCTATGTCTGGCCCCATAACCAGGGTCTCTCTTCTATTCTATTCTTCTATATCTCTAACAAATGAGTTATGAAAACAGATAGCCATTATCCTTTTATAGTTTACTCATGTTTTATATACTATGAACCTTAAAAATCTTGTTTTGTCCTATTTTAATGAAATATATCTTGATTTCAGAACTATCGTGAGATTGGTTCTTCTGCTACCTTTATTCTTGTCATAGTACATATATGTTTTTCTGAGAATTACTTATTTCCTCTTCATTCATCATGTCACAAGCCAAATAAAAAAGATTTATAACCAAGAGATTATAATCTTAATAAAATAAATTTAAATGCATCCAAGCAGTTTACAGAGTGGCTTTTTTATTAAAAGAGTCTTACTATTATGAATTTTGATAGAGTACATTTCTATCCAAGAAAGGGATAGAGTGAACAGGATTAGAAGGTCATAGGCAGTAGCCTTGCAGTCTCGTTCTGGATCTTACACTGACCAGCTCTGTGACCAACATCTCTGAGCTTTAGTTTCTTTTTCTCAAATTAGAGCTCTGGTCTAAAATTCTTTGTGGCTCTGTGATTACATGATTTTGTCAGAAAACAAAGTGGACGCTAAATATTTCTGTAAAAACAGTAGTAGAAGGGTTTTTCTTATTATTACTCTGAGTTTGACGTTTTGTGGTTTTCTAAAAACATGACTGTAAGTGGTTATCTTGCATTTTTGTTGACAGGGTAGCAATCTATTCTACTTCTGGTAAATGGGCCTTTACCTAACTGAAGGCTAAGTGCCATCTTATATATATTATTTTGATTTTTTGGAAAAGTAGGAATTTATTGTTTATATGACTAGTTTTTGAAATCTTTTAAATATCCTATATTTCAAAGAAACAGATGAACCAGCTAAAAGTTTTTATTTCAACTCAGTGTCTTTGCAATGTTAACACTGCATAGAAAGGAGTATCTTTTGGAATCAGTCTCCATTTATGTTTCTTTCTAATTACGTACAAACATAGTGTTTTATTTGTCCCTTTGTAACTCAAAGAAATTAACATAATTAGAGATGTATTTGATTAGCAGGAAAATCACAATCTCTCCCCTTAAATAATGACATCAGAAATTTTAGTGCATTCTACTGAGCATAATAAAAGCCATTATTAAAACCTTGCTTTGACAAAATTAAATTCTCTATTTGGTGGTCTATAATATGTGTCTCTTTGACAGAATTCATGTCTTTCTCATGGTTTTCTTTTTATGACCTTTTGAAACTAGGACATTGATGAAGAGATTGAAGCAGAGTATAACATCTTAAAAACACTTTCCGACCACCCCAATGTGGTCAGATTCTATGGGATGTACTTTAAGAAGGATAAAATAAATGGAGACAAGCTGTGGTTGGTTCTTGAGGTAAGGCTTCGACATTATTTCTGTGTGTGGAAATTTACAGTGTGGTCTTGGAATGACTGAATGTTTGTGTAACGTCAGTACCAAAGAACCGTCGTTCCTTTAGTACTTTCCTGTCTGGTCACAGTCTCAGGAGAATGTTGTGTCCCATTCTGGCCCTGTCACTTTAAGACACAACAGGAAATTAAAGAAAAGCCACAAAGACTATTAAAGACTAAAACATCTCCACGATAAAAGACTCAAGAAACAAGGATTATTTTCCTTGTAGAAGAACAAGCTTAAAAGGGACTTCATTATAATATTTATTTATTCGTCTGCATTTTGTTCAGCTAACATGCAACTAGGGCTCTGTGCCAGGTGCTAGATATAAGAGAAAATTAATGTGAGTGAGGCTTCATTAGACAAAAATGGTAAGCTGCGAGGTTTTATTCTGCCCTCATAGAATACTAATGACATAAACTACAGAACCTGGTATTTACATGTATGGAGAAAAATCTTATTAGGAATGGTATTGAATACTGAATAAGTTGCCAAAGGGAAGCTGTAGAGTCTCCTGAGAGTAGGTTTGGACAAATCTATCTAATGCAGAAATACTAGAAGGTGCTTTCTTAAGGTAACTGCCAGTCCCAGAAGAGTGTAGTTTTTCTAATTTTCAATGAATATAATTAAAGTGAGGTAATCATGAATTCTAATAAAATTCATAAGCATTTTTATTTTTTAAAAATTTAATGTTTATTTTTGAGAGAGCGAACACAAGTGGAGGGGGCGGGGGGGAAGAGAAGGAGACAGAATCTGAAGCAGGCTCCAGGCTCTGAGCTGTCAGTACAGAGCCTGATGCAGGGCTTGAACCCACAGACTGAGATTATGACCTGAGCTGAAGTCGGATGCTTAACCAACTAAGCCACCTAGGTGCCCCTAAATAAGTGTTTTTAATAATTGCTTTTATCAAACTCAGGACTGGTAAAACCTATATAGGATCACTGCAATAGCATATATTTATTGTGCTCATTATGATATTATTAGTGTTTGATTATTTCTTTCAGAATGTTCTGTTGGTTTTTCTGCAGACATATATATAAATTGTATTGTCTTCATACTTTATATTTTTTCTATTATGGCTTTTAAATTAGTTTTTAATAATTTTAAATAAAAGATCATTGTAAAAAATACTTGAACCTATAAAAGGCACCACCCTTATCATTTAACATGTTTCCTTCATCCTTTTTTCTATGTTTCAAATGATCGGCAATATCATTATTATTTATGAAGTTATCCTACTCTTTTCACTTAATATAATTTCAGATAAACTTAATCATCTTCATCTTTTTCTAAATAAATGCATTCATTTGGTTAATAAAAAGCAAGTAGCACCAGAAGGCTTATAAGACAGAGCAGTAACAGCATAGGTCTAATTTCGTGGTGCCAGCTTGTCCCAAGCAGGTCTGTGCTTGGACACGTACCTGGAGACGTAGGGCTGAGATTCTCTTCTCTTTCATTGTGTAATCTGTGTTCTGAATGTTGGCAAGGCTAGTAATCGTGCTTCTGGAACCCTGCGTCTTCCTGCTCCACAGTGGAGTTCTGCCGAGCATCAGACCTTTCTGCTCTCTCTCTCTCTCTGCTGCTTACCTCACCTACGTGGGATCCACTGTTCCCAGAATCCTTTGGCCTCCCCTTTCCAAGTTGACTTCCCTGTTTTACAACCCATGTAGTAATCTGCTTCATTCTCATTATCCACTGTACTGATGTCACCAAATCTCGTGTCCCTTTAGGTCAGTCACTCTAGGGAATGAAATCTCCAGTCTCTTGCTTGGTGTGTGCAGATGTGAAGAGAGCCCTGGCAGCCTCCTGGATGTTGGTATTTTGTATGTGAGATAAGAGGGTGTCAAGTCCTTTGAATCTAATCAAGCTTCCAAAGAGTCCCTTGTTTTCTGCCTCTTCTCTCCCTACTCCTAGGTTATCTGCTCAGGTGACCACAAAATAGCTCTCACCTACTGCTTTATTTTGTGGCTTCCTCTGCACTGCCAGATCGGTCACCAGTAGACCATCTGCTTTCCATATTGAAAAATGTTCTGGAACTCTCTTATCTACAGCTCTCCTTTTTTCTATTCTCTTTTTTCTTGTGGTTTATACTTTTTGATTCTCTTACTAGCATTTTAATGAGATTGATGAATGAGAGGAAATAAATTTATATGTTTAATCTGCTACCTTTAATTGAACCATAGAGCCTTTCAAAATTGTAAACTAGTATTTTCAAGAACCTTTTTGAAATATGAAACTGTAATATATAATTTTATAGAAATTTAAAAATTTTTTACATTTATTTCTGAGAAAGAGAGACAGAGCTTGGGTAGGGAGTAGAGAGAGAGAGGGAAACACAGAATGTGAAGCAGACTCCAGGCTCTGAACTGTAAGCAGGGCCTGAACTCATGAACCGTGAGATCATGACCGGAGCCAAAGTCAGACACTTAACTGACTGAACCACCCTGGTGCCCTGAAATTAAAACAAATTTTAAATAACCAGTTGTGTTCTTTAAGAAATAGGCAGTGTATTATGATTTCAGGATTACTTTTTCTATATTAAGATTGCCTTATATTTTTAGTTAAGTCACATACTAAAACAAAGCAAAACTTTTAGTCCTCTAAAACTAACTTGCCTAGAATGTAAAATAGGAACTTTAGACATTTGCCTTAAATAAATGGAGAATTTTCCATGTTTGCTTCATGTCTGTGTTTGTATATTTGAGATGTAATGCTGTGCAGACCCTTAATGTAGTCTTGAATAAAATTTTGTATCTTTATATCCTTCAAAACTTTTATTAATGCATCTTTATATTTTTTTCCATGTGGAATCATTGGTAGTTTAGCACTTGAATGGAAATTCAGGTATTCTGCCTGCTGGAGGTCTGAATGGGCAGGGGCACAAGATACAGTTCTTTGCCCAGAGTTTAAAACAGTCATTGTCTTTTATGCCTATCAAATCTATATTCTAATTATATTATCATTTCTCAGTATTGTCTGTGGGAATTGGGTACAAGTTGGAGACTACTGATCATAGTTAAATGTTCTTTTGTGAGAGGAGAGAAGATTGATGAAAAAGGCTTGGCACATCCAGTACAAGTAAAGCAGGTCCCTGATATAATGAATCAGTAAGGACTCAACAGCTTCTTTGAACGTTCTCCTTACATTTTATTGTCAGATGGAGGAATTGGCTTGAGAAAAGACCTATACTGGTAGTTTATTAAAATGATATTTTGGAGATCTGAATTAATCTGAACTTACAATATGAAGGAAAAAAATAAAGCAAGAAGTTGGCCAACTGTGTATAAGATAATTGATTTACATATGTAAATTAGACTAATTACATATACACATAGGTGGCTAGATATACAATTACCTGCTTTATAAACATGAATGGTGCAGGTGCTGCTTTAGAGGCACTTTCAGAAAATTGGTTGTATTGGCATCAATACTTTATTCTACAAAATGACTCCTAATTATACCTCTTATTATAGTAAAGCCCAAATAAATTATTTTGCATGAGGATAGTAAAAGAGTGGCCAGAGGGAGGATCTGATATAACCCAGAGTTATGCTGACAACGCTGGGCTTCTAATGTCAGTCTTCATAGAGAGGGTGTGTCCGGCTGGGGGCGAGCCCTCAGTGATGCCCCTCATTATCTGCTGGGCATGTGGGGAGCCTATACCCACTGGGACAAACTCCTGCTCAGAGACTTTTCACCATGAGAAATCATTTTCTTTATATTTCAATCCGGAGTTCAAATCCTAAGATAAATAATATTTACTCAGATCTTACTGTAATTCCTGTTCAGGAATTATTTCCTTCTAAACTCTCTGTATGTTTCTTTTCAGATGCTAATTGTTGCCCAGATTTAGGAAAAGCACACTGTTGCTAGCTCTCTGAAATTCCAGTTGCATATTTGTAATGAAACTATCTAATAAGAGGTGGGGTAGAAAGTTTTCTGCTGTGGGAACTGATACAATGTCTGTGGGGATTTTTACCATCACTTAGTATTTTAGGTTTTCCTAATGATGTAGACAGAAAGGGAGAACTTACTAATTTATTTTTTTACTCTTGCCTTATTTTAAAAGATCATACATATCTTCATTTCTACTTACTTTTGCCATTCTTGACTTAACCGCTCAGTAAAATGTTAGATAGGTCTTTTGGCTTTGTGTTTCCGTTATTTAACTGCTAGAGTCTGTTTTTCAGGGTCAGTAGCAAGGATGGAGGAGGGCTGGCAAGGTGGCAGTTGCATAGGTTTCTGCATATGCTTATCACTGACCCAGGAGACTAAAAATCAAGAGTGAAAATTGAGTTAAAAGTGTCTGGTATTAAGCATTTGCCACTGATGAACACAAAGGGAAAACCCGAGATTTAACTATAATTTTCCCCTTCTCGTTTGGCTGAACAGCCACATTTTAAGGATGTGAGGAATCCAGCCCTGTCTCAGAGGTCTTTGCTTGGTGTGCCCTCTGCCATAATGGGGTCGAAATTCAGAGTTCGGACATCTTTCTATTAAGAGACCCTTTCCCTGGTAATCCAGTCTTAGCTATAATTGTTCCTTTCACGGTGGTGCTACAGATTGCAGCCTGCTCTTTTTATCTAGACTGGTCCTGATTTGTCCATTCTTAACAGCGACAGCGCTTTCTCTCATTGTTTTCCAATTATAACAATTTTTCTCTTTAAAATCACATCCCTTTCAAGAGATCAAAGACTGGAAATTACAGGTGGTATTTGGAAGCACGGACATTCAGTAAATAGTCATAAAGGCTCTCGAATGCACATTTCAGGTAATCAAAGTGGTTCTCATAGATATAAATACTACTTTCATTTCCCATGCATTATTGGTTCTTCTGTTTTTATACTTACACCTAATGAGTAAGATAAAACCTGTCATGAGGAAAGGAAACGTAGGATAGAAAATGAGTTCACCATGAACAAGTGGTTTTTGTTGGCTCAGTTAGTAACCCTTTCATGTGACTGTGCTGGAGGTAACATGGACACGGAAGGGGCAGGAAGCCACTGCAGGTTCCTAGATGTGGGAGGGGTCAGAGGAAGCAGGAGGGGGAAGCTGGGCTTCTGAGTTGCCCTAATAGCACAGCATTGTTCCTTCCTTCCTTTAGCCGTGCACAATTGCCGTGAAGTTACAGCCTGACAGGATGATTCCTTTCATGTTCTAAGGGCTGGAACACCCCTTCCCAGCTCTGAGAAAAGGCTGTTATTTGGTGTACTTGCACCAGAACAGACAGCAAATTACCTAGAGTCATTTCATTTTTTTTTTTTATTTAAAGGGCAAGATGGAAAAGCAGTCCAAATGTACTTCTTCATACTCTTCTAAGAGCAAGAAATCTATAAATAATGTATATAAAACACCTGTGTGTCTTTCTTCCGTAATAGTACTTCAGTAATTGCAAAAGCATCTGCTCTCTGAATAGGATTGAAATTGATAGCATTATTTCAGGGGGGAAATATGAGGTCACCAGAGACGTTTGGCCATTTGGTAAATCAATATATTCTTACCATACACATTAAAATAGTTGTTTTCTTGGGGCGCCTGGGTGGCTGTCGGTTAAGTGTCCAAATTTGGCTCAGATTATAATCTCACAGGTTGTGGGTTCGAGCCCCGCATCGGGCTCTGTGCTGACAGCTAGGAGCCTGGAGTCTTCTTTGGATTCTGTGTTTCCTTCTCTCTCTGTCCCTCCCCCACTTGTGTTCTGTGTCTCTCTGTTTTTCAAAAATAAATAAATGTAAAAAAAATTGTTTTCTTTTGACTTTTTTACCATAGAATTCTTGTTACTAACGTTACCAATGTTTTGTGACATTTTTGAAAGAATTTTGAAATCTTTCAGAGTGAGGGCATTGTTTTATATATTGATTTAGTGGTTACATGATTGTATACAAATTACCAAACAACATCAAACTGCATACTTAAATGAGTCAATTATATTATATGTCAATAATACCCTAAAAATATTGCTTCTAGTTTATACATTAGAAAAGTAATATGAAAATTTTATGTTAGAAACTTCACATTAGGAAACATCTATTATTAGGTGGTGGTGCCATTCTCATTAATATTTTATCGATATTTTATTGGAATGCAAAATTTGGTATATTGTTATATTTTATTGAAATTAAGTCAGACATTCACACTTTGAAGACGAACTTTCCACACAGTATGAAAGATGGCCTCTGTCATTTTGTATATGTGTATGTGTGTGTGCATAAGTGTACAGAACATAGGTTTCTTCATCTAGTCATTTGTTAATTCCATAGATATATGTTACTTTGGGCCAGGCCCAAGGTAGAGTGATCCATACTTTTTAGTGCCCCTTTCTGTTTTGGTAGGTTTTGGGCATTCAGTAGAGAACCAGAAAAACTCTGTCATAATGGTGCTTATAGTCTAATGTTGGAGAAAGACAATTTAGAACTAAATACACTAATTAAATAATTATACATTTTTGTTAGTGCCATAAAGAATATAAATGAGATGTTTATAATGAAAGAGAAGACCTTTTATGAAAAGAGAAGTCAAGGCTTATTTGAATATGTAACATTTTAATCTGTCACCTGAAAAAAAGGATACTTTTAGGTCTTTTATTTTTTTAATATATCCTCTTATACTCTCAGGATCAGAATCACCTTCACCTCAAAGCAAAAACTCTGAGAATTAGGTCTTAGAAATTTTATATAACAAGTAATAAAGGGATTCTTATTAAAGGAAAGTTCAGGAAACATTGTCAGAGGTTCTCAAATTTCAGAGTGCATAAAAATAATCCTGGGCTTTGCTCCTGGCCATGATAGTAACTTGTGTCATCATGTTGTTGAACCATAAATAACTAAAAGGCTGAATAAGATATGTTTTTTTTTTTAATAAATAAAGACTTTTCAAACATTGGAAAAGAGCTTAGGATTGTGACATTGAGAAAGGAAATAAGAGGAACTTGACAGTCATCTCAGCTTTATCCTTGGAGGCAGTTTCCAGACCACAGGTAAAAAGGAAGGCATTCCCATGGAGGTCATGGTGGTCTTGCTGAACTGAAAAGACTGGAAAAGCAGTGGCTGAAATATGCAGAGAAGAGATGCTAAGCAGGAAAGAAGCTTTAGAAATATGCCTAAGAGTCCCCTTGAGTATTTGATGGAAAACCAAGCTGGATATATATGGAGAAAGATTTCAGGCAGCTAGGCAAAGAACCAGGAAAGAATTGTGCAAAGCTGTAATCTGAATAACTACCAGAGTCTGTGCAGAATTGAGAGATCCTTGAGTTCTGACCAACCAAAATAGAGAAACTTTATTGAACACCTGAGGCATTTAGTAAAGATCCTAGAAAAGTTATTCATTAGAAGAAGGACTAAACTAACCCTAGAATAAGAGCCACCTTACACATACCCATAGAAAGTTAAGAAGCAAGGCTTTAGAGGCTTAAGTTTGTCCACAAGCACAAAATTAACTGTATGCCAGAACAGAAGTCAACATTCATTGATAGAAGACCGCAGAATCCAGGAATTCAAATATAAAATTAATAACATGTAGCATCCAGTAAAAAATTATTACATATGTGAGGAAGCAGGGAAAAGTGATTCATTATCAGAAGAAAAATCAGTCAATAGAAACAGACCCAGAAATAACCAAGGTGATGGAATTCACAGGTAAGAACTTTAAAACAGTTATTACAAATATGTTCAAGAATTTCAAGGAAAACCTGAACATAATGTTGAAAAAAATGGAAACTATAGAAAAGAATTGAATGTAACTTCTAGAACTTAAAAGTATAATATCAGTAGGGAAAAATATTGAATTTAACAACAGATTAGAAGTTAAGTATGAGGTAGTAAAGGTCAATGAACTTGAAGAGAGGAAAATAGAAGCTATCCAGATTGAGCAGGTAGGGAAAAAAAAGGAAATGGGAAAAAGCTCCTGTGATCTATGGGTCACTACGTAGTATTCTAACCTACATGTAATTAAAGTCTGAAAACAGGTAGGGGCAGGTAATGGCTAACATCTTTCTGAATTTTGTGAATACTAAAAAAATGCAGATGTAAGAAGCCTGAGATCTCTCTTGCAGGATAAACAAATTACACGAAGATATGCCATAATCAAAATGTGAAACACTCATAATGAAAAAATAAATAAAAGCTCCAAGAGGAAAAGAGAAAATTATGTGTAGGAATCAAAGATGAGAGTGGCCACTGACAGCCAGTGCAGTGGAATGGTATCTTTAGGTGCTCTCAACAATTCTGTGTACACTGAAAAATTATTCATAAATGAGGGCAAAATAAAGACAGATATTTTCTTTTTTTAATTTTTTAATGTTTATTTATTTTTGAGAGACAGAGGGAGACAGCATGAGCAAGGGAGGGATAGAGAGAGAGGGGAACGCAGAATCGGAAGCAGGCTCCAGGCTCTGAACTGTCAGCACAGAGCCTGACATGGAGCTCGAACCCACAAACTGAGATCATGACCTGAGCTAAAGTTGGAAGCTTAATCGACTGAGCCACCCAGGCACCCCAAGCCAGACATTTTCATCAAAGAAAAAGAATCTACTGCCAGAAACATACACTATAAAAAATGTCAGAGAGTTTTTCATGCTGAAGGAAAATGATTTCAAATGGAAACTCAGACCTAACAAAATGAAAAGAAAAATACTATTAGTGTTAAACATAAGGATAAACAAGAAACTTTTGATTTTATATTTAAAAGTATTTTTAATATTTTAAATAATATTTTAATATTTTTAAAAGAGAAATGACAAAGTCACAATTATAGCTATATATTTTGGGGGTCTTAGAATGTAAAACTATAATATATGGTAAAAATAGCCAAGGGACCAGAGAGGAAAGATGGAAATATACAGTTTTAAGAGTCTTACATTGTATGTGAATGGTATAATATTATTTTAAGGTATACTGTGGTAAGTTAAAGATGCATATTGGAGGGGCACCAGGGTAGCTCAGTTGGTTAAGTGTCTGACTTCGGTTCAGGTCATGATCTCACGGTTCATGGGTTCAAGCCACACATTAGGCTCTATGCTGACCGCTCAGAGCCTGGAGCCTGCTTCTTATTTTATGTCTTCTTCCCTTTCTGCCCCTTCCTTTGCTCATGCTCTGTGTCTGTGTCTTGATAATAAATAAACATTAAAAAAATTTTTTAAAGAAAGATGCGTATTGGAAACACTAAACCACTAAAAACATAAAATGAGTAAGTGTAGCTAATAAGCCAATAGAGGACAAAGTGGGATGCTACAAGTATTCAAATCAAAGAAAGTAGGGAAATGGGGAAAAAAAGAGATCAAAAAGCAGATACAAAAAATAGGAAATAAATAGCAAAAAAGTAGACTTAAACCTGACTATAGTAATAATTAATTAAACAAACAGTTTAAACTCCACATTGCAAAGGCAGAAATACTCCAACTGGATGAAAAACAAGACCAAATACAAACACTTTATTATTATTATTATTATTTAATGTTCATTTTTGAGAGAGACAGAGCCTGAGGGGGGAGGGTCAGAGAGAGAAGGAGACACAGAATCTGAAGCAGGCTCCAGGCTCTGAGTTTTCAGCGCAGAGCCCGACACGAGGCTCGAACCCACAAACTGCAATATGATGCCCTAAGCCCAAGTCAAACGCTTAAATGAGTGAGCCACCTAGGTGCCTCTGGTTCTTTTTTTTATGAGTTCTATCTCTTTATTGATATCCTCTATTTGATAGACATTGCCATCATACCATTTCTTACTTTTTAAAGCATGATTTCCTTTAATACTCTGAAGATATTTATAAATCCTGCCCTGAAGTCTTTGTCTGCTAAGTTCATCATCTGGGCTCTCTCATGGGCACTTTCTGTTGACTGCTCTTTATCAGACTATTTCAAGTGTGTTTCTTTGCATGTCATATTTTTTGTTGTTGTTGTTGAAAAGTAGACATTCTATATTATAGGAATTCTGGATATTGATGGGGGGGTAGCTTATTTTTGTGGTTTGCTAGTTTGTTTAGTGACTTGACTGAACTACTTTGGTGAAGTTTATCTCCCTTGGTAGGAAACCTCTGATGTTGCCTTGGGCATGTGAAGTCACCCTGGGATGGCAGTAGTTTTAACAATGTTTTCTTTCCCTGCCTCTTTCCCTCATCTTTCAATCTATCTGTCTCTAATGGTTTAACACTCAGTTAATAGGTTCCATTAATTGCCAGCTGATTCCTCTATTGTTTTCAACAAGTCCTGGGGCAAAAATTGCTTCTAGGTCTGATCTAATTAAATTCAGGCCTCCGTGTGTGGGTGCTCTTTGAGGCTAGGACTTGGAGGTTTTTCTGACCCTAGAAGTGTTCTTCTTAGAGGTTTCTTTCCTTGAATATCTCTGCTAAGCTAGCTGGTCTGTGGTTACCTTGTCCTCATGGGTTACCAGGCTCCTTTTGATTACTGGAGCCTCCACTGTTTTCAAGAATACCCTTAGGCTTGGTCTTCCCCACTCTCTTTCTCACATAATATCGGGTCCAGCTCCGGAGCTCTTTGTTTTGTGGCCTGCCTCTTTCCCCGGGCAAAATATCTGAGCCACTCTTTGGACCTGGCAGCATGTGTGGGCAGTGGCCCACATCATCTTGTTGTACAAGCAGAGCTGTGGATCGGAAAGGTGGGCTCTGGTCTTCTCAGCCAGCTTTGCAGCACAAAATTGGGGAAGGGGTGAGAAATGCTGGTGGTCTGCCCCTCCCAAGAAGACGCTGTAGACCTTGAATGGGAGATGGCAGGAGGGGACCCTATCTTCCTGACAACATTCATTCACCCAGAGTAGAGCTTTTGTCCCTCTGACCTGGTGGCAACACGGTGGCTCAAGTGCCACAGAATCTTGCTGTTCTTACCTAGATTTAGTTATGTTCTCAAATGTTTCTTCATTTGCTGTATGTCCTTTTTTAAAAAACTTCTTTTAATGTTTTTATTTATTTCTGAAAGAGAGAGAGGAGAGAGAGAGAGAGCATGAGCAGGGGAGGGTCAGAGAGAGATGGAGATACAGAATCTGAAGCAGGCTCCAGGCTCTGAGCTGTCAGCACAGAGCCCGACGTGGGGCTCGAACCCACGAACTGAGATCATGTCCTGAGCTGAAGTTGGATGCTTTACCGAATGGGCCACCCAGGCGCCCCCACGGCACGTTATTCTTAACTAAGGTCCATAATTTAGGACATTAGGGTCCATTCTTCGTGTTGTACATTTTATGAATTTTAGAAAGACTTCATTTTTTAAGAGCAGTTTAAATTCATAGGAAAATTGAGAGAAAGGAACAGAGATTTTCCATATAACCCCTGTCCCCACACATGCATACCTTCCCCTGTTATCAATACCCCCCCCCCCCCACCGGAACTGGTACATATCTTACAATTGATAAACCTGCACTGGCACATCATTATCACTCAAAGCCCAGAGTTTATGTTAGAGTTTACTCTTGGTGTTGAACATTTATGGATTTTGACAAATATGTTTAACTGTACCCACCATTATTGTATAATACAGACTTGCTGCACTGCCCTAAAACTCTTCCGTGCTCCCTCTTTTCATTCCCCCCTCCTCTCCCCTCATCCTTTATTAACCTTTGATCTTTCTACTGTCCCCAGAATGTTTCCTTTTCTAGAAGGTCATATAGTTGGAATCTTTCAGACTGGCTTCTTTCACCTAATAGTATGCATTTAAGATTTCCCGATTCTTGGTGTTGGCAACTAGATTTTAAGCTCAATTCAGAATCAGAGTTTCTGTTTCTTGGACATTTTTGACTAACAGAACACTGTAACTGTATAATTGATCATCCATATACATTCCATATGTCACGCCATATATAAAAATTAAATAAAAATATATACCTACCTATGTAAAACCTAAACTATAAAATTTCCTACAGAAAATACAGGAGAAAAATTTCGTGACCTTGGAAGAGGCAAGGTCTTTTTATATAACACAAAAAGCAGATTCTATAATATTCTAAGAATGATAGATTTAGAATTTCTTCTCTTCAAAAGACTCTTAAAAGGACAAGCCACAGACTGGGAGAAAATAGTTGCAAAACACCTGATAAGGGACTTGTATCAAAAATACATAAAGAACTCTCAAAAATCAATAATAAGAAAATAACCAATAAAAAATGAACCAAAAAATGGGATACTTCACTGAGGAAAGTATGCACATAGCAAATGAGAACGTGAAAAGTTGGTCAGCATCATTAGCCATTAGGAAAATCCAAATTAAAACTATAATGAGATAACACTACCATTTAAAATGGCTTTAAAACACCTTATAATGTCTGCTGGCCAAGGATAGAGGGCAACTGGAACACTCATGCACCAGTAGTGGGCATGCAGAATGGAATAGCTACTTTGAAAAATAGTTTGGTAAATGCTTAGAAAGTTAAACATATGACTGACTGAACAATTCCCTTAGATACTTACCAAGAGAAGTGAAAAGTATGTTCGTGTATGAACCCATATGCAATGTTTACAGTGGTTTTGCTTGTAATTGCCTCAAACTGGAAACATCTCAAATGTCTTTCAGTTACTGAATGAATAAACAAACAGTGGCTTGCCTTTTTGATAAAATACTCAGCATTTAAAAAGGAATGAACAACATTAAAACATTAGAAAAGAAATCTTCACCACCAGAGATGAATTTCAGATTCATTAAGCGAAGTCCAAGTAGCCAGACTCAATGGGCCACACACCTTATGATTCTGTTTCTATGACTTGTCTTATAAAGGTGATATCCTGGGGACAGAAAACATGAATGATTTCCAGGAGCGAGGGAGGGGTTTGATTACAAAGAAGCGAGAGGGCAGGTTTTTATGTCCTGGATTTGTTCTATATCTTATGGTTACATGACTAATGCACTTGTCAAAACTCAGAATTTCAGCTAAATTAGGTAAATTTTATTGAATGTAAATTATATCTCTGTATACTTTACTTTAAAAAACAAAGTGAAGTGTATATTATAAAGAATCCTGTATTCTAAACTTTCCTAGATGGGAAAAACAACTGTTTCAAATAAAAACCAACTCTAGAAAGTAAAATTTGAACTGCTTAGTGTGAATTACATGATTGCACTAGTTCTTCCTGTATTTGATTTTTTATTTTATTTTCTGTACATTGTTTAGGGTAGCTTTATCCCCCTTGTAACATTCGAGCTATTTATTTTTGCATTAATGTAATAGTCAACCCCATAAGAAGCAGCCAAAGAGAAGCCACGATTTGGAGAAATTGGAAAAGACCTTTAGTCTCCCCACAGTGATTTTTGGACATTCAAGACTCTTCCATTCCACTGCTAATATTGGTATTTCTCTGTTCTGCAAACCTGCAACTCCTTTGAATGTTTTCTGTGCGATTTAATGTTCCTAACTTTGGAGAATCTACATGTGAAAAATCCCAAGATGGTCTCCCCGCCCCCCTTTTTTTCCCATTTAGATTCTGCTGCTTTTGGGGAAGAGGGAGGAGTGTGGAGAGGGAGGAAGGTAAAGAACCTGAGACCATGGTATTTAAAACAGCTTTCTGAAATGTTATTTGTAGTCCTTATTTCAATGCGTTCTGAAATTTTGTCAGAAAGGAGGGATGTTTTTAAATTAATGCATGTATATAAAATAGTATATAGCCTTGTAGTGAGGTCGTAGTGAGGTCGTGCTATTAATTAAACTGTCAGAAATCAAGAGTACTTTTTAAGCCCTAGATCCTAAAATTTTAGACTAATTTGTAGAATCATGATTTCTTTTCTTTTCTTTTTTTTTTTTTAAGTTTCTTCATTTATTTTGAGGTGGGTGGAGGGACAGAAAAAGAAGGAGAATCTCAATCTGACAATGCAGAGCTCATACGGGGTTTTCTTATTTATTTTGAGAGAGAGAGAGCGCGCTCACATGTGGGTCAGAGAGAGAGAGAGAGAGAGAGAGAGAGAGAGAGAATCCCAAGCAGACTCTGCACTGTCAGCACAGAGCCCAATGCAGAGTTTAAATTTATGATTCTGAGATCATGACGAGAGCCAAAATCTAGAGTCAAGATGCTTAACCAACTGAGCCACTGAGGTGCCCCCTGAAAATCATTATTATTATCCTTGAATTTAAAAATCAAGCCCAAAAGGGGTTCTTGGGCAGCTCAGTCAGTCAAGTGTCCAACTTTGGCTCAGGTCATAATCTCATGGTTCATGGGTTCAGTCAAGCCCCACATTGGGCTCTGTACTGACAGCTCAGAGCCTGGAGCCTGCTTTGGATTCTGTGTCTCCCTTTCGCTCTGCCCCTCCTCCTCTCACACTCTGTTTCTCTCTCTCTCTCAACAATGAATAAACATTTAAAAAAATCTGGCTCCTCCAGATTCTCTCCTAAAAAGTAACTTCTACGAAAAATGTGTTCCAAAAATTAATTGTACATTAGTGCACTTTACATATTCATTTCATTTATGAAGCCATAAAGATGATGAGAGTAGTCATTTGAAGCAAAAAAATTGGAAGTTTTATTTTAAATAGTTTTTATTCTTTTTTTTTTTTAAGTTTATTTTGAGAGAGAGAGTGCAAACATGTGGGGCCTCAGAGAGAAAGAATCCAAGCAGGCTCTCCACTGTCAGCATGGAGCCCAATGCAGGGCTCAAATTCATGAACTGTGAGATCATGACCTGAGCCAAAATTAAGAGTTGGATTAACTGACTGAGCTACCCAGGCACCCTGTAGCAATTTTAAAAAATGTTTTTAGAAAACCTTTTATAACAAGTACTTAAAATGTCATCGTTTTTAATATCTTTGAATATTCCTTTATAGCTGTGCAATGGAGGGTCAGTGACAGATCTCGTGAAGGGGTTCCTGAAGAAGGGCAAAAGAATGAGTGAGCCCATAATTGCCTATATTTTACGTGAAGCACTATTGGTAAGGCAATTTAAATTGTTCGTGCATTAATTATGAGGCAGTTCTAGTTAAACAGAAAATGTGGATCCTATTTTTAGGAAAATATCACCACATTACTATTTCTTGATGTAAGAGTATATGCAAAATCTGAAGTATTGAGCATAACTAATTCTTTGTTTTATTAGAAATCTACCTTCCTTGTGTGTCAGCAGAAAATGGAGTTCTGATACCCTGAGTTTGTTTTGAGACTGATTATGATGCAAGCAGATAATGTGTATTTTTTTTTTTTTTACTAATAGGTTTGTATTTGCTATTATTTAAAATAAGTGTATAGAATGTATCTTTTATTGAGATCAACACGTTTTTGATAAACTATTTGATAAGAGCTAAAGAAGGGCATGCTCTGGTTTATGAAGTTTTATAAAGTTCGAAGTGGAAATGAGATACTTTAATTTGACAGATTCAGTGTGGAACATTTTAAGAATGTTTGAATATGAATTTTAACACATATTTCCTATTGATTTTGCACAATCAAATTTTCATTTCATGCTTTCTTTAAAGTCATTGTGTGTTTCTCACCCTTTAGGGACTTAAGCATTTGCATAACAACAAAACTATCCACCGTGATGTAAAAGGAAATAACATTCTGTTGACCACTGAAGGTGGGGTTAAACTCGTAGATTTTGGTAAGTTTGATTTGAAATGCATGGGTTCGATAAATGATATGGTCATTTTCCATTAGCCTAGCTTTCTAGGCATTAAGAGTGGAGAAAACCCACTGAGATAAGAAAGTATAGATTGAGAGAAGAGATAAGAAAGTATAGATTCTTTGTAAATTTGGCCAGATTCCTAGAAGAAAGAATAACTTTTTTCAAGTCCGCTTGTGCCCATAATACCGCTGTAGCCATATATGTGGTTGATTCTCTAAAATAGATAGCACTCCAAGGACTCCTGGGTGGCTCAGTGAGTTGAGTGTCTGGCTCTTGATTTTGGGTCAGGTCATGATCTCACGGTTCATGGGATCAAGCCCCAAGTCAGGCTGTGGGCTGCGTGCTGACGGCGTCGAGGCTGCTTGGGATTCTCTCTCTCTCTCTCTCTCTCTCTCTCTCTCTCTCTCTCTCTCTTTCTGCCCTTCCCTCACTTGTGCTTGTGCTCCCTTTCTCTCACTCTCTAAAATAAATAATTAAACATGAAATAAATAAATAAATAAAATAGCACCCCAAATTATTACACCAGTCCTAAGTGGTAGTCCCACAGCCCTTATTAGTTGCTTTACAAATAGACATGTGCCTGAATATAGGATTTTGAGAAATGAGGGGGAAACTTCAAACATCTCTGGGAAAACTGTTTCCATCCTAAGAAGGAGGACATCCTAAGAAGGAGATTCTTCCTTGGGATTTTCTCTGTCCTATTGCCATGCCTGAGCCTGCTGCAGCCACCTTGCTTTGTCCTGAGGTGCTCCGTCCCAAGTGGAGAGCCACTCTGGGAAAGGCAGAGCTGAGAGATGGGAAGAACTAGCGTCCTTGATGATATAATTGAGCCACTAAATCAGATTCTGGAGGCTGTTCTATCAAAGGACGTTTTGTCATGTGAGATAATAAATTTCCATATGTACTCAACCAAATGGGTTTCTGTGTCATAGCGAAAGGCACCAGGGCTGATACCTCCCCCATTTGTCTGGGGAGTTATTTACAAGTTTGACGGTGCCCTTCCACACCTCCTCTCATTGGATCCCTAGGAGTGCACTGCTCCTGGGAAGGTGGGCAGCATTATTCTAGGACATCTCAGTCCTTTAATCACCTTCCTTCCTCTTTCCCTCCCTCTGGCCAAGGGAGATATCTCTCCCCGTGCTTTTGTACCCTGTATATTTCTCCCTGTTTGTGTTTACAGTGTAGGGTTTTCATTATCTATTTGGTCCTTATACACAGATAAATTTACTTTGAAAGATAGATAGTATCTTTAAGAGGTGGGACTTTGTCTTATTCTATTTTGTAGACCTAATGCTTTGGATGTAGTAGTTTAGTGAGTAATAGTTGAATGAATGAATGAATATTACTTCATTTTGGAAAATGAAGCTTAGGGGAAGGTGGTTGCTTAACTTCAGAAATTAATTCACTTAATATCCAAACATGCAGTTCTCTGGTGAACTGGCTTTCCCCAGGAATGAATTTCAGAGCATCTAGAGAGGCATGGATGAATCTCATATCCTTCAAACAACCATGCATGTACCTTTATTTTCTCAGTTGAGCTTTTGAAAACTACTGAGCAGCAGTGAGCTTGATAGTGAATTTCTGACTAACAATTGGACTGCAGCTAGTCTGTGTTTCTGATTGAGTTCAGAGCTGTGTGTTTGAACAACCTGGCTGGGTTAGGATACTGATAACAACTTGTGCCTGGAGTGGAAAACAACAATAAAACACTTTTCATTGCTCTACAGAAAGGGCCGTTCTCTTCGGTCATGAAAGAAAATCTTGGTAAACCAGTAGCTTTGAGAAATGCAGACTTCCTGGGATACCCTCCAAAGTAGTCTAGATTTAAATCATATACCTATATAATTAATAAAGTGGCCTTTTATATGCTGTCTTCGTAAATAGTCACAAGTTGGGAAGCTGACGAAATATGGGCTTTGGTTTTAGATTAATTGGCTTATGGACTTTATTTTCAGCAATAATTAGAAAAGAGGGCCAGTTGCTGTTCAATGTGTTCCCAGTGTTGGATACTAAAATGCTATTATTTGCATGTAAGATAATGCTTATGTCTCTTCTTCATGGTAAGAGGACATAGATTCAGTTCGCCTAAAATGATTTGTAGATTTTCATATGAATTAAAACCCAAGGATGGCATGCATAGTGGAACTTCTCAAAGGCAGAGGGTGTAAGATGTTATAAGCCACAGCCTGTAGAAGTAAGCTGAAAATTGATGTCCTCATTCAACATTTAAATCAGATTTTTAGGGAAGACTGAAACTGGGAGTAAAGTGTTTTAGAATACATTTTATTTTGATTTCTCACCTCACAATATATATATATATTAAGCTCAATATTGGCTCCTGAAGATCTGTACCTGGGTGGCTGCCAGTCCTCAAAATATCCAGACGGACCTCCACCACTTCATCCATCCCCAGAAATCGGCTTCATGTCTAGGGCTGCTTGCCTCGGTAAAAGTCACTAGTCCTGTTTTGTTGCTTAAGTCAGAAACTTGGGCTCATCCTGAGTCTTCCTTTGTCTTCACCTCTCACATCTACAACTAGTCACAAAGCTCCGTCTCTATTATGTATATCCTCAGACTCCATCTTTCTTGTTTCTCGCTTGTCCTAGCCATCATCTCCGTCCTGGCCTCCTGCGGTTATACTTTTCTGAACTCCTTGCATCCAGTCTTCCCTCCTTTCTTCCTTCCTTCCTTCCTTCTTCCTCCCTCCTTCCCCTCCCTTCCAGTCCCTTCACTACACTGCAGCCAGAGGGACCCTTTCAGAAAGCATAGCTGATCCTGGCCCTGTTTTGCTCAGTATTCTGTTCACTGGCTTGCACTAGCCCTTGGGTGAGCCTTCACCTTATGATCCTCTGTGCTGGCCCAGAGTAAGTACTCCCTAAGGTACCTTCTCTTGCTGTTACCTATGATCCAGGTCAGCTTCTTTCAGTTTCTTTCTTTCTTTTTTTTTTCTTTTAACGTTTTATTTCTAGGAGAGAGAGAGAGAAAGACAGCGTGAGCAGGGGAGGGTCAGAGAGAGAGGGAGTCACAGACTCTGAAACAGGCTCCAGGCTCTGGGCTGGCAGTCAGCACAGAGCCCGACGCGGGGCTCGAACCCATGAACCGCGAGACCATGACCTAAGTGAAAGTCGGACGCTTAACCGACTAAGCCACCCAGGCGCCCCAGCTTCTTTCAGTTTCTTAAATGTGCTACCCTCAGGCTCAGTCGGGGGGCTCTTACACATGTGATTGAGTACTTTGAAATATCTTAACATGTTTTTCTCTTTTGCCTGTCCAAGAACATGATCTTCACCCCAGGCTGCCTGAGTCATCTCTCTATCTGGGGGGGATGATTAAGATTTGTTCCAGAAGGAATGCAAGAAAATGACTGGAGTAATACTCAGTTTTTAGCATTCAAAAAGAGGAATTTATAGCAAGACCCAGGCTATCTCTTGAGAACTGTCTGTCTAAATTGTTTTATCTTCTCTTTAGCATATAGAGGAAATTTCCAAGGGTATACCAAATGGTTTTACACAAGAGAGAAAAGAAAGAAAAGGGAAACCCTTTCCAATTCTAGGGTGATGGTGGAAAGATGAAGCAGAGAAAGAGACCCAGGAGAGTGAGATGAGCTTTAAAAAAGTGAAGATGACAGTGAGGGCAGAAAGAAGTTCTCACCCGCACGCTCTCCACTACGCTACAGAGATGGCCACAACCAACACGTGGTTGTCATCCACACTACAGAGAGGCCACTGCTGCAGACCGGGCTGAGCCATGGCCTTGTCATTTACACAGGGAGATGTGAAGTGATTAAGTAGAGGAAGTGGTCAAATTGAGCTTTCCCAACTCTTCCCTTAGTTTCCAGAAACCCCAAAGTCACTGAGAGTCTGTCTGGGGAATTCCTAGAGGGGTTGCTCAGGCTGGGCAGTGAGGCACAGGGCAGATCATCTGAGCCAGGTCTGATTAGGAGTCACAGCCAGACCTCCGAGGGTTCTCAGCTCCAGCCAAAACCAACCCGAGCCCTAGTCTGCTCAGAGGAGCAGGAAGCCCCGCCTGTGTGAGGAGAGTGGACCACGAGCTCACCCGATGCCAGTGCCGGCATGGGAGGCCAGTAGAGTACCTAGCAGCCGGGCACACACACAGGCAAATGGTCCCAGAGGCTAGAGACCCACCGTACCCAGAGACCCTCCCTTTTCTCCCTGCCACAAGGTCTTGTAAGCCGTCCCTCATCCTGTACACATGGTGCCATCTGAGAAATGAAATAGGCCCTTTTATCCGAGAGAAACTGAACTCTATCTAAAAGGGCTTTATGGATTTATTAGATCTGACTCAGCTTTACTGCCCTCCCAGCCAGTAGGTAGAGGCACAGGCAGAGACCATGACAGAGGCGAAAGGAACTGTATCTTAGGACAGTGTGATTAAATTTTGTGACCAGTGACATACATGATGCTTTCCCTGCATAGAAACCTCTCTTCACCCCTGCATCTAGCTAACTTGTGTTTGCCTGGCTGAGTACCTCCCCACCACCCCATACTTTATTTAGCCAACCAGTTGTCACACTTGATTGTAATCATATATTTAACTTGACTACCTTTCCCGCTAAGCTGTAAGCTTCATAGCTTACATAAGCACTTTGTCCCTAGAGCCGAGCATGGTACTGGCCCTTTGAGCATGCTCAGTAAATACTCTCGAATGAATGACGAGAAGCAGGATTTTCCATACAATTGTGTGATTTTGAGAAAGTCAGTTACAATCTCCAAGGACATCAAAATGCTCATCTACAAGGATGAAAAAGAACAGTCTCTACCTGATATGGTTGCTTGCTGTGAGGAATAAACAGCATGATACAAACAACCTACTTGTTATAATTATAGACACTTTATAATTTTAAAAAATTGAGCTATTACCGTTATCATGAAATAGTATTCTCACTTAGCCCCTAGCTCAGTGTTGTATATGTAGTAGGTACTTGACAAATAGTAAATGAATACTTTAAAAAATAGTTGCTAACTGCTGGAAATATGAGTTCCTAAAATAGCTTCTTTCTGTTTCCAAAAAAAGTAGCCCTTTGTAAATTCGGTATTACTTTAAATATCAAGCTACTTAATTATGCTAAAAGTAGGAATCAGTTTGCTGATGCTAGTTATGAATACAGTCTTTAAGAAAACCTTTTGTTTTTTGTTAAATGGATATGTTTTTACAAAAATTCCCCAGACATCTCAGAAAGTAAAAAGACAAGGGAGCTTGTAGACATTATTAATGAAATACATTAGCAGTCCCTGTTATATAATCAATCAATAAATAATATGATCTCCCAGGAGGTAAACTCCTTTAGGCAAATCAACTAATGTCTGAAAAAGCAGTCTTATGTGGACTAGAAAATGCAAGAGAGACTAAATGTAAAGGGCAGTTCTCAGTTCTATGGATTTCTCTCTGGGGAGCTCCATTTCTAATAGGATAGTTAACATTTCAATACAAAAGTACAGAATGTACTTCTTGTGATTTATTTAGACATTGTTCTTATGACAGAATATTTTATGGCTTTCAATTTCTTATTACCCACATGCCCAATTTTAGACCAAATCCCCAATGAGTAATGTAGGTCAAAGCGAAGTTGTGATTTATTTATTAATAACCCACTTTTAGCATCAAGTGAGTCAGTTATACCTGAACTTAAAAACTGTGAATTTCCTCTTATTCCTTCCTTTCTTCCCAAATAATTCCGTTAGGTGGGACTGAGCAGACACAAGCAAGCGGGGTACAGCTCAGCATGAGGTTCGAGCCTGAGGGTGGTGAGAAAGGCATCCCTGCTGGGAGGGAGGTGGCAGTGTGGCTGAGCATGGAGTGTCGAGTCCCTGGGAGGGACAAGGAGAATGTCTGTCTAGGGAGATGAAGATGACCCTACTTTAGGTTATCAGAGCCCAAGCTAGGTTACAGAGACATCTGTGTAGGGGTCAAGGTGCAGACAAGAGATTGTTCCATAAAGGGGGATTAATACCATCAGGAAATATAATGTGTTGAAGGGGAGCCAGGTTTCTTACTGTTAGAGAGAAGAATTACACATATGGGAGGGCCGAAAACTGAACCTAGTAGTGTTAGATTGGAATTGGAGTTATCAGTGTGAATGCATGGTTTTCAATATATAGAGACAAATATAAAAATAAATATAATGGAACATGCATGTGAGACGTGTGTGTGTATGTATATGTGTATACATGTCACTTAGCTATTTCCATGAAAGGGGCTTGCAAACATTGATGTACCAAAAACAAGCCCTTCAGGCACTTAGCTCTTGGTTTCTAAATGCAATTCTCAACTAATAGGAAGCCAAGATTCTTAGAGAAAGACTAATTTTAATGGCTATACAAGATGAACATGGAGCTTAATGTGCCCAAAAGGAAGGAAATGTTAAAAGAATAATGGTAACGTGTCAGGAGGACACAGAAGCCAAATTGAAGGAACTCTCACTGAGCAAATCTGGGAAAATTTTAGCATCAAAATAATGATAATAATGATGGTAACGATGGTAACTCATTGAATAAAATAGAAATCCATTAATCCATACTTGCGTACTTAGATATATAAATAAATGAATGGAAAGAAGCAAAAGCTTTTCCCACAGAAGAATGCCAACTAATAAATATAGAAGGGATAATGAAATTTTTAAAATTATCATTTGGCAATCATCATAGTAATAATTAATTCATACCAAAATGTCAATGGATCCTAAACTAGTGTGTTAAGTTTTGATTAGAAATAGGATATTTATACTGTGGTTTAACATAGTGCTGGAAGTCCTAGGCATCAGCAGTCAGACAACAAAGGAAATAAAAGGCATCAGAATTGGCAAAGAAGAAGTCAAACTTTCACTTTTTGCAGATGACATGTTACTCTACATAGAAAACCTGACAGACTCCAGCAGAAGCCTGCTAGATCTGATCCATGAATTAAGCAAAGTTGCGGGGTACAAAATCAACATACAGAAATCGGTTGTATAAGTGTGAGGAAAATCCAAATTCAGGAACATTCTACAAAATAACTGGCCTGACATGTCAAAAAGGGTCAAGGTCGTAATATTCAAGCAAAGATGAAAGAACTCCAGATTGAAGGAGACCCAAGGGACATGACAACTTAAATGCAACACATGGTCCTGGGCTGGATTCCTTTGTTGTAAGGACAGCATATTAGGGACAATTGATGAATCTTCAGTAGGGTCTATAGATTAGATGGTAGAAATGTATCAGTGTTAATTTCCTGATCGTATTAGTTGTATAGCGTGCGTATGTGGGGGAACGTCCTTGTTTGTAGCAATCACTAAACTATTTGGGGGTGAGGGGCATCATATGGCCTATTTACTCTTTAAATGGTTCAGGAGAAAAGTTTTTTGAACTTCTCTTATCAACTTTTCTGTAAGGTTGAAATAATATCAAATAACATTAATTTTTTTTTTTAAGTTTTAGTTACTTTTTGAGATAGAGAGCATGAGCAGGGAAGGGGCAAAGAGAGAGAGAGATTGGGGGGAAAGGGAGACATAGAATCTGAAGCAGGCTCCAGGTTCTGCATTATCAGCACAGTGCCCGACGTGGTGCTAGAACCCACAAACTGTGAGATAGTGACCTGAGCTGAAGTCAGACGCTTAACTGACTGGGCCATCTAGGTGCCCCAACAAAAAACATTTTTAGACTATGGAGTGGAGCTGGGGATTTAGCATGGAATTCTAAAGATGTTTATACATACACACACACACACATACACACACACACACATATGTAATGCCTAAAGATATACATGTATATGTATATATATATGTGTATATTGGTAGTTGGATGTTATGAATCTTGAAAATTTGAAGGCTAGTCTCAATATATATGAGGGGAATATATGGGGAGGAAACTAGGGAGAAGAACCTTTTTGAAAGTTGTCAGAGCTTTAGAATTTTTATAAAATAGAAATAGAAAAAATAGAAATTTTATAAAATTTTTATAAAATAATATTTCACTCAGATGGAATTTATTACTTAAAAACAAAATTTAATGTTTACTTATTTTTGAGGCAGAGAGAGGCAGAGAGAGTGGGGGACAGAGGATCCGAAGTAGGCTCTGTGCTGAGAGCAGAGAACCTGATGTGGGGCTCAAACTAACAAGCCGTGAGATCATGACCTGAGATCATGACCTGAGCTGAAGTCAGTGCTTAACTGACTGAGCCACCCATGCACCCTAGACAGAATTTATTTTTATACTTTGGGGAGTTGACATTTATTTGAAAGAAAAGACATTTGTAATTCTTTCATTATCTGTAGCAGAACCATGAATAAATGGGCTGTTGTTTTTAGAGCTTTGTGGTTCCAGCTCAACCTATAAGCTCAAGCATTCCAAACTGAATATTCTCCTAAGTTGAATTAAAGGTTGTTTTTTTTTTAAGTTTACTTATTTTGAGAGAGACAGAGACAGCACGAAACAGGGAGGGGCAGAGAGAGAGGGAGACAGAATCCCAAGCAGGTTCCACACCATTAGCACAGAGCCCGACACGGACCACGAACTCATGAAACCATGAGATCATAAAACCCAGAGTCAGATGCTTAACTGACTGAGCCACCCAGTCACCCTGAATTAAAATTTTTTAACGTTTATTTAATTTTGAGAGAGAGAGAGAGAGAGGTAGGCAGAGAGGGCAAGTGGGGGAGGGGCAGAGAGAGAGGGACAGAGGATCCAAAGTGGGCTTCACACTGACAGGAAAGAACCTGATGTAGGACTCGAACTCACAGTGAGAGCATGACCTGAGCTGTGGTCGGATGTTCAGCCAACTAAACCACCGAAGCCCCTCAAAGTTGAGTTAAACTATTCAACATTATAGATTTCATTGTAAAAGACTCTTGACAACAAGGATCTTTTAGTTGTAAGGACAGGAAAACCAAACTAGCTCCAAAAAGGAGTAAGATACAAAAGGCAGTCTCATAGACAGGAAGAACAGGACTTAGGGGACTGAAACCAACAGAAGAATGGAAGGCAAGAACTACAACCACTTGCTGCCTCTTGCTATGTTACTGGAGAAACTGAATCTCTCCTCTCTGTTCTCTGTGGTTGTCTACAGACCAGCCTCTGGAGTTTCATGTTGCCCATCAAGGCTACTTACTCAAAATAGCAGCCCCAACCTTCCCCGCCTCTATGACCTGCGGGTTCAATGGGAATAGCTAACCGACCTGGACTTTAGCACCCCGAGTCAAAAGGAATTTGGAGTGGGAGAAGGAGCTCGGTTGGACAAGCTGGGTCAGATACCTTCCTTTGATCCTGGTAGCCATGACCAGAGAAAGGGCTGCTATGGTCTTAAGCAAGCCTGCCTGAACCTTCCCGTTTTGCAAGTAAATGTGAATAAAGAAAGATTTTCTTTTAAGAGCATTATGGAAAAAGAAAGACAAAGAGACTTTCTAAATATACTAGACAATATGGTTTCTTATTGATGCTCACTGCCCTGTATTCTGAGAGATGGTCAAAATTTTAGTTTTTATTTGTTGAAGTTAAATTACACGAAATATACCTGGAAATTCTACCATGAAGTCAAGAATGGATTTCAGAAAGAGGTACCTGGATGGATCAGTCAGTTAAGCGTCCAACTCTTGATTTCAACTCAGGTCATCATGTCATGATTCATGAGTTAGAGCCCTGCGTGGGGTTCTGTCTTCCTCTCTCTTTTGTCCCTCCCTTGCTTGCTCTCTATATCTCTCTAAAAATAAAAATAAACTTAAAAAAAGAATGGATTTCAGATGTTTTAAAAGTTTTTATTTGGTAACAGAGAAAAGAAAATAGTACCAATTCTGCCTTTGCATGGAATGATGAGTTTAGGTCAATCAAAGAGGACTTTGCTTTTATTTTTTTTAAGAATCACCTTTTTACTCCCTTAGTTTTTCTTATTATAGAGTGTGTTATTTGGACTAAAATTAAATGATCTTAGTTTGCAGCTCTGAAAATTCAGTTCCTGAGAAGTTCCAAGCAAAAGGAAGATTTTTATTGGGGAGGGAATTCAGAGGAGGGGGGAAGACAGGGCAATAGGAGAGGTGATTGGGGATAAAAGGGAATGAAAAAATAAGAAATCAGCAATGATAATGCACCATAAATGAGGAATATTCTGTATGCAGTTGTTCCTTGAACAACACAGGTGTGCTTGTACATGGATCATTTTCAATACAGTATAGTACTCTGAATGTATTTTCCTTATTATTTTCTTAATAACATTTTCTTTACCTTACTCTGTAGTATGAATACAGTATAGAATATATATGATACACAAAATATGTAGTAATTGACTGTTTATGTTATTGGTAAGTTTTCCAGTCAACAGCAGGCTATTAGTAGTTAGGTTTTTGGAAAGTCAAAAGTTATATGCATATTTTCGACTGTGGA
Source organism: Hyaena hyaena (assembly GCF_003009895.1). Classification (NCBI taxonomy): domain Eukaryota; kingdom Metazoa; phylum Chordata; class Mammalia; order Carnivora; family Hyaenidae; genus Hyaena; species Hyaena hyaena. Next base: position 230,775 of record NW_024081643.1, on the reverse strand, counting down.
GGTTGGCGATTGGCACTCCTCGGCCCCATGTTCAAGGGTCAACTGTACTCAACTCTCTGTAACTGAGGTCCAGTATTATACATATACATACATGCAAAGTCACACAAAATCAAATGACAGAGCTCTAGGTTTTATGGTTTTATGTTCAAAGCCAAGGAGAGTGCAGCGAGCAGTGTGGTCTTGATGTCTTTAGGGGAAGCACTACATAATCTCCATTATAAGATATGAGCTGAGTATTAAAGGGAACGATCTAGTGCCAGGTAGACTGGAGAGAGGACAGATTTCCAAGGGAAATCACATTACTATGGATAGGAGTAGTGATTGCACAGAATCACTGACCTTGTGTCATCTTACAGACTCTCTGAAAGCTAAAGCTGGAGATAACCTTGAATGTCATTTGGTATATTAAGTGCAAAAATGTCAGGCGATTTTTAATATCCCTACATGTAACACATAATGTGAATATGAATTTCCTGATGAGAAAGTATAAAGCTTTCACAAAACTAAATAATTTGTCACCCCAAAGCCATAAAGAATCATTGATTTATCCCAGTATCCTAAGTTAACAATGAAAAAACAAAAGCTTTGGCCCACTGTGAGATGGATCTCAGCTGAACCTCATTCACTGCTCACTTGGTGTTTGTTAAATCCCAATTCTGACTGGTGGAGCATGGTGACATTTGGGGTCTCCTGGAATAAGTGCCAATTCAGAGTTGGCATCTAGCAATCCCAGAAAAGTCTGATTATCTCCTTTTCCCCAGTGCACAGTCACCCTAGTAAAAAGCCATTGGTCATTTTGGGGAAGGCTCAGAGACTTTTAATAGTATAAACATTTGGTCGCATACTGGGGTACTTTCTCCAAGGGTGACCTCCCCTTCATTCAAGGGGTTCTATGTCTATAAAACCCGCTCAAGTCTTGGGATTGATTGAGAAGCCATGACTGTCTGTTTTTGATGATTCACGTTACACTTTTGTTCACTTGACTTGGGAGTATTTTACTTATTCAGATTAAGCAAGAATTTAGTAGACTTCCCATCTGTTTCACTTTTACTAACACCGATATCAACTAAGCAACACCATGGGTCTCTGCAGTGCAGAGTCTTCTGATTACTGCTTTGACTCTGCTGCCCATTATGGTAACTGTGCCCACCTCACCCTTGGCAGTTGAGGACTACCATGTGGCCCCTGCCACTCTGTGATCCAGTTACTCTCATTGTATTTAGCTTTCCTAATTCAGTGGCATCAGTTCCGGTTGTAAGTTCTAGCCTACAGAGAAGAGTGATAATGGAGTCCTCAAGGGTGCTGGGACCACCATCAAAAATGTATTTCTCACAGTTGTATTGAATGGCATGTCCTCTGGATGTTCCCATGTTGGGTGAGTAGGTCATAAATGAAAAGTCCTCTGTAACCTTCCAGTCTTCCTAAGTCTTTGAATCTCTTCCTCTAGAGTAAACCAGTGTAGTTCCAGCATTGTAAGTTTATTTACTAGGACAACATTTTGGTCCATGTCGGAGCCAACCAATCAATTCGGCTGGGTAAAGCCCTTTCTTTCCCAGGCTGCAATATTAAATGCAAAATCTCTGCGTTGTGGGTCTCTATCAGCAAATTCAGCCTGACCCAAGTTTATGTTCCTTCCACCATTATCCCAATCCCTTTATGAGATTCTGTGTTCGACTTTCAGTAATCTCAGCTCTGCAGCTACCAGAGAGAAGGGTTTCTTTTAGGGCAGACGTAGAAGCTTTCAGGTCATTTGTGTAGCACTTGAAGCCAGGAATTTGAATCCCTGAGCTCGTTCTTTTTTTCCCTTCATCCTACCCAGTGACATTAACAGAAACCAGCCAATTTCATTCTATTCTTTAGTTTGACAAAATGTTCAAGGATATCACCCTGAACCATGCTTCTTATAAGTGTTTGATTACAAGTATCCAATGCTGATATTTTGTGTACCTCTGTTTGCCTCATCATGCCATGGCTATCAATGCTCTTTACTCCTGGATACAGAGCCATCCATGTCTCTAATCTAACTAGATTAGAAAACCAATTCCAGAAACCTCTGAACCAAGTTAGAAAAATCATCTTTAAGATTATGTTCCTCTAGAACCACTCTGAGTACAAAATCTGTATCAGAGTTCTCCAGAGAAACAAAATCAACAGGATATGATGGGTCGGAGTGGAGGGTGGGCGTGAAGAGGAGATTGACTTATTTTAAGGAAATGGTTCATGTGACTGTGGTGGCTTGGTGACTCCAAAATCTAATGGTAAGCTGGCAGCTGAAGACCCAGGGAAAAGTTACAATTTAAGTCCAAGGTAGTCTGCTGGCAGAAGTCCTTCTTACCCAGTAAAGGTCAATCTTTGTTCTGTTAAGGCCCTTCACTTCTTGAATAAGGCTTATCCACAATGTGGAGGATAATCTGCTTTACTCACAAGTAATTTCATCCAAAACACACCTTCACAGAAACATCTAGAATGATATTTGACCAAATATGTGGGTACCATGGCCAGATTAATCATCATAGTATCTTAACTTCATCAACAGAATGAGGATATTAGATGTATAATAAACTGTATGGACTCTTCTTATTGGAAAAAATCTGTATTTTCATAATTTCAATTCTCATTCCTGCAGTATTGTATTTTTAGCAAACAACAACAAAATATCACACCCTTTTCTCTCTTTAGATGTCAAGGGTTTTGCTATATGGTTACAGCAAATCAAGTTCCCTGAAGTTGTCCAGTTTGTTGAAACCACATTGGAAGCCACATATTTAATGTTTCTTCTGACTTCCTAAGACCGTAAGAGACCTCTTGACACAATTTTTCCTTAGAAACAGGACTTACACAATAGGGAACAGAGTTGTACAAACCATCAAGCAGCCCAGGAAACCTTGTTGGAAGGGCCTCAAGCAACATGAGAATTTCAATATAATCAAAGCTGAAGAGTCATTAATATATACCACCTTTATGTTCCTATGGCTTTGACTTTCAATGGATTATTGTCCTCTCTTCTGGTCTGTTTTCTTTTCAGCCCTGATCTCTCTCTCTGGCCTCCTGTTTCTTCCAGTATCTTCTCACTATCCCCACTTTCTGTCTGGAATTTTCCACCTTTTAGCATCTTCTCTCTTGAGACACTTACATAACTTTTCTTTGGTGACTTATTCCATTATTCCCTCTCTGGACCAGATGATTTTCCTAATCTTCTTTTACTTCCTAGGGCTCCTGAACTCATAATTTGGATTCTTTTTGCCTTTTAAAATAATTAATGGCAATCATTTTTAATAGAATTTTGCATTTTTCTACCTTCCTAGCCACTTTTCTTGTGAAAGTTCATACCAGGTGAAAAATCCCTTTGTCCTCAGGAAACTTGCTCCAGCTGAAGTTTACTAACCTGAAAATGAACACAGACTTTATGACCATGAAGTTGCCTGCTAGCTCCAAAGCTATTTGGTTGTGTTGGTAAAATGAAGTTGAGGTTTAGCACTTGCAGAAACATTTCACACACAAATGAAATTCAGTAAATACCTTCTTGTGTCACTCCTTCATAGTTGAGTATGTGTCTTGTTTTTAATGTGAAAATCATCTGTTATTAGATACAAGGGTTCCTTATTCTACCTAGTTTCACTGTCCCTTTTTCACTTATTTGAGAGCTTTTCTTTTTCCTTCTTCATGTTCTGGACTAATTTTTTTTTCTTTCCACACAGTTTACAGTTTTACATTTCCTTAATTCTATACAGGAACCAGGTGTAAAACATTATTTCTGCAGGATCCTAAAAGCCACTAAATGATAGATAGGTAAGAGCACTGTAATTCATTACCCCTGTACTCTGTACTGTAACCAGTGGTCCTTGAAGGTGATGTCAATACCAGGGTGTTTGGAAGACATCACTGGTGTGCTGGAAAAAAAATCATATCTAAGTTTGAAATATTCATAGTACAGTTATTATTTAATCTCATCTTTTAAAATTATCCTCATTTACGGGTTTCACAATGCATATATTAACATAGTAATGGAGCATCTGGGTGGCTCAGTTGGTTAAGTGTCCGACTTCAGCTCAGGATCTTGCAGCTCATAAGTTCGAGCCCGGTGTCTGGCTCTGTGCTGACAGCTCAGAACCCGGCTTTGGATTCTGTGTTTCCCACTCTCTCTCTGTTCATCCCACACTTGCGCTCTGTTTCTGTCTCTATCTCTCTCTCTCAAAAAAAAAATAAAGATTAAAATAAAAAACTTGGTAATAAATATATAGAGAATAGTCCACCTTTAGCTATATCTATATCTAGTGTGGTTGTTCAAAACTTTATTATTCTTTGGGATGTGTGATTAAAGAGTTTGGAGACCAAATGTTCATCCTAGAAAATGTTTATTCTCATATTAATATATCCATGTAATATAATCTCATATTAATATGAAACCTAATGACTCTTAGGCTTTGTAGACTCATTATTGACTATTACCCTTATTAATTTGCTCCTTTATATGTAAAATCATTTGGGTCTTGTATCAGTTAGAATTCCTTGGTTGTGAGCAACAGAAACTAACTCTGACCAACTTAGGCAAGGATACTGACAATACTGGTGGGCTTACAAAGTTAAGGGAGAAAGAAGCTGGGCCATCTGGCCTTCTAAGAACAGAGCATCACCTGGACCTGTCTTTAGAGCCTTGCCGTTGGTTGACTCTACTCTGGTTACCTCCTCCCTGAGTGTCCATTCCATTCAAGATTCACATTAAAAAAAAAAAAAAAAAAAAAAAAAGATTCACATTTCCAAGAAAAAAGAGTCTGAGTGGACTGCCTCAGGTCACATATCACACCCTAAAAAACTTTTTTCTAGAATCCTTCCGTGTGTATTTCCTGGGGAGTGTGGCGGGAAGGTTCTTTGTAACCATCCAGGCTTATACATTCAGACCGCAGAACATGACTACTTGCTAATAAATGTCAACTCTAGTAACATAATCTTTTCTTTATATTCAGAAAAGGGAAAAAAGATCACATGATTAGTCTAAAATGTCACTTAACCAGCCCTGAGAAAAACTTTTGATGTTTTTACTTGGTTGTGGGTTTTTTTCCTTTCCCTTTGCATTTCAGTTAAATGACATTTGAATTTTTAAACTATCTTTGTGAAATTGAGACAAAAATGTTCACCAAGGATCAAGTATAATGTAAATTTAAATAAATAAATACCCTTAGAATAAATCCTAGTAAATTTAGACTCAATCTTAAATTGATTTTTGTTTTTGAGAGAGTGTGTGAGCAAGTAGGGGCGAGAGAGAGAAAGAGAGAACAAAAGAATCTTAATCAGGCTCCACTTTGAGTGCAGAGCCTGATATGGGGCTCGATCTCATGATTATCAGCCAAAATGAACGGTCAAATGCCTAACCAACTGAGCTACCCAGGTGCCCCTGAATTGATTTAAAAATCATTTGCTTTTCCCACTTATATGAATAAATTATGATACTCTGATACTATCGTAAAACCCAACCTTAATCACTTCTGCCTTTAATTCATAGAAAAAGACAGTCTAAAATGTTTAGATTTAAATTTAATTTTTCTGAAGGTTAAAATGCCTGGAGTAGAGGGTAGAAGTAGAAGGAGTATTTTGGAGAAATGTGCTATTAAACGATGATTCTCTTTCTTCAGATAGTCGGTTAGAAAATATTTAAGGGAGAATATTCAAGCACAGATTAGATAATCTCCTTTCAATTTCAAAAAAATTATTTAGTGAGGATATTTTTTTCTGTCTTATTAATTAACTTTTTCAAAGACAAAACTTGAAGGGCATAGATGAAGATTCTATTTAGGTCAGAACTTATACATTGGTCGAGTAGGTTAGGTCATTGTGAGATGCAATCATGTGGAACCAAAACACACTGCCCACCCTCTGCCCAAGTATATTCCACCAATTTTTAATTATATTTCACTGAAATACTCATTTGTCTGTATATGGCCTTTGAATTTCATGATAAATGTCAAATGCCATCTTGGAAGAATCAAATTTATCCAAATTTAAATCTTAATTAGTGCCTTTCTCCTGTTTGGCTTATAAATAGTCAGAGCCTAAAACAAATGTGAAACCTAGGAGGTACTTTTCAAAACAGGGAAATCAGGGAGTGGAGGCCCATGGTGTGGGTGTAACCCATCAAGTTCAGAGCAGGTCAAGGGAAGAGCACTGGACAGCCTGCATGAGGAGCAGGAGTGTGAAACGCAAGGAGAGACTTTATTCCTAATTTTCTTAAGGGTTAATTATGATTATATCTAACCAGGTATAATTAGTGGGATGACATGACTGAAATATTTGGTTTTGCCTCTTCACTGTAGTCCTTCCATCTCTAATCTCTAAAGGAAAAGAACTGATTCTATTCATGGTGTTAGGTTAGCTAGATGCCATTAATTTGAAACTAGACAGGTGTGATTTGTCCAAAGTTGATCGTGTGATGGAAAAGAATTTGATTCATATTCACAGGTAACCTACTATGTGTATATAACCATAGAAAAATTTTCAAATACACCACAATTTGGTAATGGGCAGAGGGAGGAGGAGGGAGGAGAGGAAGCATACTATTCAGATAAAAATCACATGCCAAAATAAGTAACATAGACAGATAGTTAGAAATGTAGAAGGTCAAAAAATAGAGTTTAGTATGACCAGGAGCAGATTAAATATCAGCATGCGGGAATAAGACTTGAAAATGGGGCTTTACGGATGGGGAGGTTTGGATATAAGAAATAGAAAATAAGAGGACCTTGGCTAGACTTTGGCTATGACGAAATCCTGACATAGGATACTTTAATATGAGATGCAAGCCCTGTGGCAAAGACAAGTCTGTTCTTTAAGGGGACAGAAGTTTTTTATTAGTTTGTAAGTAAATTTCTTACAATTGGAGTCTCTTTGCATGAGTAATTAATGCAGGAACTGAAGCCTTGTCTCTTCCTTCCAGGTGTGTCTGCACAACTCACCAGCACGTGGCACCGTAGGAATACATCCGTAGGAACACCATTTTGGATGGCTCCCGAGGTCAGACAGTTTTGAGAGAGACAAATGTAATATTGGATCCTTCCCAATTTTCCTTTACATGCATACTCTGTCTCCCCGTGTTTAGGAATGTACTGGAAGGAAATGCCAGCTGTGTCATTTTTATGAGAGATTTTTGTATGAGAAGGAACATGGGAGGTGCTCAATACAGGGGCTGTGAATAAATATATGAGTAAATGAAGAATTGAAGTAATGAATCGATGAAGTAAAGAGAAACTGCTTGCATCCTTAATCTTCTATGAAATTTACTTTTAGTTGCTTAGCATGTATCTATATTATTGATATATTTTGTTTTTATTATAACAGAAATATTATGAAAATCCCTAGCCTTTGTTTAATATCAGATTTTCACTTATTAACCTACATAACAGGTTCCTACATTGAGTGAGTCTGCCTGGGGGCCAAGCCCAGCTTGGGTAGACTCTTGGGAAGTGGTAGGTAAACTGCCAGAATTGCTGAGGGAGGAAGTTTTCTAGAGTCCCGTCTTCTCTCCACAGCCATTGTTAATGCCTTTAATCTTTTTAATTATGTTTATCAGTAAAGAACACTTATGTTTGAAAACTTAGCCTCTGGGAAAAGTTCTGCTATTTATCTATCATTTTCTAGGGAGTGAAGGGAGAAGAAGTGGTTCAAATACTACATTATTATTGCAAAATCTTTTTTTTTTTTAAATGTTTTTTATTTATTTCTAGGAGAGAGAGAGAGAGACAGCGTGAGCAGGGGAGGGTTAGAGAGAGAGGGAGTCACAGACTGAAACAGGCTCCAGGCTCTGAGCTGGCAGTCAGCACAGAGCCCGACATGGGGCTCGAACCCATGAACCGCAAGATCATGACCTAAGCGAAAGTCGGACGCTTAACCGACTAAGCCACCCAGGCGCCCCTATTATTGCAAAATCTTAGAACTAAGTGTGAAGATTAATTTTTTGTGTGCTGTTTCCACTTTAATACTAATTCAATTATTACTTGCAAAAAAGTAAAATGTAAATGTAAAACATGGAGAAAGGATACATTATCTTAAGAACCTTTTAAAGACTCCAGTGGATTAAAAAACTTTTAAAGTGGGTGTACATCTTGGAATAAAAATAGAAAGTGTAATCATATAAACAAAAACAAAATTGAATTAAGGGATTCTCAAGAGAGAGTTTCTTCAGTTTGTTCTGGTATATTACTAGTGTTTTAAAAGCTTATGAAAAATTTTTAAAAATAAATTAATAAAATGTAAGAATAATGTTAACAGTCTATCTTATTTATATGTTAGTAATATAAATGCTGTAATATGTAGTAATTGTACTCTTACTTAATATTAAATAATAGTATAGCTTTATATTTCTCATATGTTATAGTAACAAAGCCATTGTTATATATTTAAGTTTGCTTTTAGTGAAAAAGCAATTAAAAATTTTGTTTAATGTTTATTTTTGAGAGAAAGCATGAGTGGGGGAGGGACAGAGAGAGAGGGAGACACAGAATCTAAAGCAGGCTCCAGGCTCTGAGCTGAGGGCATAGAGCCTGATGCAGGGCCCAAACCCATGAACTGCAAGATCATGACCTGAGCCAAAGTCAAATGCCCAGGCACCCCAATAAAGAAAGCAGTTTGACTAGTGGATCTTAGAACAACTGTAATCTAGAAGTAAAAGAAAATTTTTTGATCTATCTGAAATTTAATTTCCAAAGTATTAAATGAGTTAATAATAAAATCGATACTCCTTAATATGCAGTTACTAGACTATCACTTTACTGCTAAGTCATTATTTATTATTAGTAAACAGGGTTCGAAAGTGCTTTTCTCCTTAACAAATGAAAGGCATTACATAAAAGGGAAAGATTCACTGCCATCTTTTCAAGCTGTCATAGAAATACATATGTTCCAGGTTTTGTGCATATTATATTTATCTTTCTGTAATAAGCATTTTCCAGCTTGTGAATAAGTGTTAATATTTCAGTAAATTTCCATTTGTTTAGAACTGTTGAAGAATATGTTTTGAATAATCAGCTATCTAGCTTATGAAGGCATCACATATATAACAGCTCTATGTTATTAATGGCAAATCTCTTAGAATTAGAAAATAGTAAGGTAAATAAATTTAATATATTATCCATAATTAATGGCATAAAATTTTTTCAGTGTTTTTAGGGCCTCAGAGGCAAATCAGTTCAAGTCAATTATCAGCTGAAAAGTGAAACTCTTGCCTGACATTAAAAAAAAATTTTTTTAATGTTTATTTTTGAGATAGAGACAAAGCATGAGCAGGGGTGGGGCGCAGAAAGAGAAGGAGAATCCAAAGCAGCTCCAGTCCCTGAACTGTCAGCACAGAGCCTAATGCGGGGTTTGAACCCACAAACCATGAGATCATGACCTAAGCCGAAGTTGGATACTTAACTGGCTGAGCCACCCAGGCACTCCTTGATTTGACATTTTTAAATTAAATTCTAGATCAAAGGTGGTATTTGTTGGTTACATAAAGCCATCCTTTCCAAACTGGAATCCATGTTTGTCAGGATGGAGGGCAAAAGGGAAATAGTGACCATATAATTTTTACAGACCATGATACTTTGCAGAGAGAAAGGGGATGGTATTTATAATGACTCCAGGAAAGCAAGCATAAAACCATGAATGTCTTAGGCAAATTGGGGCATAAATTCACCGAAGCCTTTGGTGAGATATTCGTGGACCACATGTAGCCTTAAAATAATGAAGATAATATGGTGTGGCAAGATACATTTTTATATTAAGGAAGATGAAGATACACAACAGAACAGAAAATTCATATGAATGTGTTTTTTATTTTTAACAACTTAGTATTGAGATATAATTCACATACACATACCATATAATTAGCTCATTTGACATGTACAATTTAATGACTTTTAGGTGTATATTTACAGAGTTTTGCAACCATCATCAGAATCTAATTTTAGAGCATTTTCTTTCCCTCTAGAAAAACCCTTTACTCAGTTATTATCCCTCTCCATCTCTCCCCAAGCTCCCTACACTAGGCAGCCACTAATCTGCTTTTTGTCTATGAATTTGCCTGTTGTGAATATTTCATGTAAATAGTCATACACTACGTGGCCTTTGTGTCTGGCTTCTTTCTTTGAGTTTTCACCCATATTGTAGCATATATCAATAGTCCATCCCTTTTGACGGCCAAATAATATTCCATTGTGTGCATATACCATGTTTTGTTTATCCATCACCAGTTGATGGACATTTGGGTTGTTTCCCCTTTGGGGCTGTTATGACTAATACTGTGAATGTTTGTCACATGAAATTTTTTTTTTTTTTTTTTTTTTTTTTACAAATAGTTTATTGTCAAATTAGTTTCTACATAACACTCAGTGCTCATCCCCAAAGTGCCCTCCTCCATGCCCATCCCCCCCTCCCCCCCACATCCATCAGTCCTCAGTTTTTGTCAGCATTCAAGAGTCTCTCATGGTTTGCCTCTCTCCCTTTCCCCCACCATTTCCGCCCTTCTTCTCCCCCTTGTTCCTCCGTCAAGTTCCTCCTAATCCTCCTATACGTGCAAACATATGATATTTGTCCTTCTCTGCCTGACTTATTTCGCTCAGCATAACACCCTCAAGGTCCATCCATGTTGCTACACATGGCCAGATTTCATTGTTTCTCATTGCCATGTAGTGTTCCATCGTATAGATAAACCACATCTTCTTGATCCATTCATCTGTTGATGGACACTTAGGCTCTTTCCATGTTTTAGCTATTGTGGAGAGAATTCAGCCAAGTTGCAGGGTACAAAATCAACGTACAGAAATCGGTTGCATTTTTATACACCAATGATGAAGCAACAGAAAGAGAAATCAAGAAACTGATCCCATTCGCAATGTCACATGAAATTTTAATATAAATTTGGGGTTTTTATGCTTGCTTTTGCCACAATGCTTGCTAGACTTCACTTTTTTTAATTTTCCATTTTCTACTAGGTTATTGCATGTGAACAGCAGTTGGATACCACTTATGATGCCAGGTGTGACACATGGTCCCTGGGGATCACAGCCATCGAGCTAGCGGATGGAGATCCTCCACTAGCTGACCTGCATCCTATGAGAGCACTCTTCAAAATACCAAGGTCAGAGGATGAACGTGGGGTCCAGTATCTATAGCCTGTCTTTCTTCCCCCAGCCAGTGGGTGCTCATCATGGAAATATTCAATATATTTCAGCAAGTTTGGAGCACAGTGGCCTGGACTACCATTCTGCCTATTCTGAGACACTGTATTCAATGATTTCATGTCCCTGGTCTAAGTCAGATCTTTCTCTTGACACTCAGAGTGTTTTCTGTTTCGAAGGATTTGATCTCAGAACATGGCAGTTGCTTCCACTCTTTATCCACTCCCAGATTTGTCAGGAAGCCCCTGGGCCACAGTCAGTGGAACAGTGATTTGCTTTGCTTTACTCTACCAGTCCAGTAATTTTTTACTACTTGCTAAGACTTCTCTTTGGAAGTTTAAAATGATATTATTAATAACATTATAAACAAATTTTACTGACAAAATAGTAATGACTTTAAACTTGTTAATATTTGGAACATATTAATATAGATCAGTAACTTTAGGATAATCTCTTTGGAGCCATGAAAGCACTTTCCTATCTATGTAGACCCCTCCCCTTCAGTGTGTATATTGACAAATTTCCCCTTTATCTCCTATTACTAATTAGATACTATTTTATGCATGTTCTGGTTGGTTCCTAGATATAGGTTTGAAAATATCTGGATTTGAGAAGACTGCCTATTTTTAATACAAATGTGTTATCTTTTGAGGACTATTTTAAGGACTGTGCCTTGTGCCATAATTCTAATGGAACACACAACCAGGGCTTGTGAAGAAAGGGGTCTAGGGCAGGGTGGTTGGGTAGTATGTTATATGGTTTGTTACCGCTCACCATTAAACACATTTTGTCACCCTAGTGCCTATAGCATGTAGAATCATGTATGCAACACCTTGGGGGACAGTTCTCCAGTCCTAAAGAAATAATGCCAATATATTGTGTTCATGTCTAAATGGGTCCATTTGGAATATTTGGCATGTATTTAAACTAGTAGAAGACCAAAGAATTCGAGTGTGTGTTTAATATTATCTTTGACCTTCCTGTCTGATATACATGTTCTGAATTATAATGCCTTATCATCCTTTATGTAACAATGTCAGTGTAAATCTCAGGTCTAACTATTTGTAAAGTATACTGCTTATTTGGTAAGTGGGGAAACAAGATTACAAAAAAAGAACAGAAAACCGGCCCTCTGCCAAGTCTAAGACAGGTCATTAAATTTGAGGAAAATAGAAAAAAATATGTATGTTTCCTAATTCCTCCTGTGATTCAGTATGTAAGAAGCACTGTACTTTCTGAGCCATTTTAATTATGGTTTAAACTATCAAGGTTAGCCAGGTGGTATTTTTCTTGGTGATGACCCCAGACAGAGGAGGAATGACACCACCATTCGTGTTTATTGTACTTGTGAGCCAGGTGCTTCTGGAAACTACATTCTCTTACTTATTTCCTCTTACTTCTACCACCAGTGTATCTCTAACATGAACTTCTTAGGACACTAACTGTAGCAATCATTAGGAAAAAAAGGGATCTGAAAAGCTACCTTGTTCTGAGTGTTCTCAAATCATCAAAACTTTGTTATACCCAAAGCAAGCCAATAAATCTCTTAGAAGGGAAATTTTCAGGAGGACAAGCAAAACAAGACCATTGGAGAAAAGAATTACTTCTTTGAATGTGCAAATCCTCAATCTTCAAATGGCCCTAAGAATTGTACAATGAGCTGTCGGCACGATCTAGGGTAGATGAGTGGCTGCACTGTTCTTTAATGAGCCTGTACAAACTGTTCACTAATTTCATTATAAGCTATTTAAGGAGTGATGCAGAACTGAAGACAAAGTGTTTCCATTCTACTAATGAAAACAAAGAGCTGTTAGAATTGGCGTATGGCAGTACTTCAGCGAATTCAGCTATCATGGGTGATCAATGCTGCTTGATTACAGAGTTAGATCAGCCTCATTTCCAAGTGATGTGCCTTTGTATTCATGAACATGCCAAAAACGAAAAGATTTGTTTGGCCCCAAATAAAAGGAACTAATAACAAAATCTTTTAAGTGGCATTCAGAGCTTTATAGCTAATCATATTTTCCAGTTCCTTACTTTTGTAACTTTGTTTCTAGCAGCAACAGAACAACTCCTAAAGGCCTTCCGTTATGCCCCTCTGCCACAGTTTCCCTCCTATTCTGAACAACACACCTTTCAGGTCATCTCTGTGTGCCCTGGATATTCCTCACAGGCTTCTGCAGGACTCAAAAGTAGAGCAAAAAAACCCCAATTCTCCAGCATTCATTGTTTCTATTCTGCCAAGATATTGATGTGTCCCCATAGGGCACCCAGGTAAAAGCAGAAAGATTCCTTAAAAGAAAAAATTATCAGAAAAATTGGGTCATATATTAAGTGCATTCAGAGAAACAAGGAAGCTGTCATTTTGTATACAGAATGATGAATAACTAATTATCTGTCTTTGCGTTGAAAAATCATGCTCATGCTTGATGATGCCTGGAGGAACCTCTGACTGCAGTGTGTATGAATCTGTCCAGCTCCAATTCTGCACTGACTGCAACAAGCCAACCCTGATTCTGTTTTTCTAGGAATCCACCCCCCAAACTAAGGGAGCCTGAGATATGGTCAGCAGAATTCAATGACTTCGTCAGCAAGTGAGTAACAAGCCTCTTAAAAAATTTTTTTCCCAGGTTTATTTTTTTTTGAGAGAGAAGTCGGGGGGTTGGGGGGGGGCGGACAGAGAGAGAGAGAGGGAGATGTAGAATCCAAAGCAGGCTCCAGGTTCTGAGCTGTCAGCACAGAGCCCAGTGTGCAGCTTGAATTCACATACCTTAGGATCATGACCTGAGTTGAAGTTGGACACTTAAGCCACTGAGCCACCCAAGTGCCCCAACAGTAGAGTCTTAAAAAAAATAAGAGATCCCATCTTGCGAGAACTTAGAAATGTGCCTTTTACAACTATTCCTCCATGCTTCTGAATCTCCTCCTTCTGTCTTATCTGTTGAATAGCCCCAGTAGTTTCTTTTGTTTTCTTCAAAGCTAGCATTTGCAATTTCTTTTGAATGTTCGGTAAATTCATTATTGCTCAAATAATGATCTTAGCCTCACATTGCTTGGCTCAACCATAGCTCTGCCCCTGAGGTTGCTTCATCATCCGTGAGCACATCCTTCCATCCACCTGCAGTGGCAGGTGGCATCCACTTTTGCAGGCTGGGCCCTTAGCATCTGCCACGCACTCAGCCACCATCTAGTCAGTCAGCTTTTTAACCCTTCATTTATCTACACCTCTCATTCTTGTCACAATCAGGGAATTTTTGTTGCAGTCAATGAATCAGATCATCGAATAGGTAAAATGCTTACATATTTAAAACTTAGTGAACATTATTCATTTAGAAATTCAGTTAACATTTTTTTAAGCATTTATCTTTGAGACAGAGAGAGACAGAGTGTAAGCAGAGAGGGAGAGAGAGGGAGACACAGAATCTGAGGCAGGCTCTAGGCTCTAAACATTCAGCACAGAGCCTGACATGGGGCTTAAACTCATGAACTGCAAGATCATGACCTGAGCTGAATCAGGTGCTTCACCGACTGAGGCACCCAGGCACCCCTCAGTGAACATCTTTAGTTTGACAAATATTTAGCACAAGTGCATCACGTTTGGACAGTTGACTTGAAAATATGAGTGAATGATTTCTAAATATCTGCCTCACAAATCTGTTTTCACAATCTTATTATGTTTTCACCATAAATGATAATAATAATAAAAACAATAGTAATAGTAGTAGTGGTAGTAGTAGTAACAATAATAATAATAGGTAAGGGATGACTCAGGTTGTAAATCGGAGAGAAAGGACATTAAAATTAGGTGTGTCACACCATCAACAACAATAACCAAACTATGGAGGAAGCCCAAATGTCCACTGACTGATGAATGGATAAAGAAGATGTGGTATATTTATACAACGAATATCACTCAGCCGTGAAAATGAAATCTTGCCATTTGCAACAACATGGATGAAGCTAGAGTATATTATGCTAAGCAAAATAAGTCAGTCAGAGAAAGACAAATCCTACATCATTTCACTCATATATAGAATCTAAGAAACAAAACAGATGAACATATGCTGAGGGAAAAAAGTGAGAGAGGGGAACAAACCATGAGAGACTCTTTTTTATTTAATGTTTTATTTATTTCTGAGAGAGAGAGAGCGAGAGAGCATGAGCAGGGGAGGGTCAGAGAGAGAAGGAGACACAGAATCTGAAGCAGGCTCCAGACTCTGAGCTGGCTGTCAGCACAGAGCCCGACATGGGGCTCCAACCCACGAACCGTGAGATCATGACCTGAACTGAAGTCGGACGCTCAACTGACTGAGCCACCCAGGAGCCCCCATGAGAGATTCTTAAAGATAGGGAACAAACACGGTTGACGGAGGGAGGTGGGTGAGGCACGGGCTAGATGGGTGATGGGTATTAAGGAGGGTGCTCATGATGAGCACTTGGTGTCGTTTGTAAGTGATGAATCACTGAACTCTACTCCTGAAACCAATATTGCACTGTATGTTAACTAACTAGAACTTAAATAAAATAAAAATTTGAAAAGCAAAAGAATGACCGGGTGGACAGAAGAGTCAGAAAATGTAGAAAGGGCAAAGAAAGTAGAGGAACCAGTCATACTCACACATACTACAATCATTGGTTTTTCTACCAAGAATATCTGCTTGTTCCTATCAAGACAAGAGGTTTAGATTTAAGGGTTGTGAAAAATCCAAGAACTGATATCCATTTTGTTCCCCAGATTTCACATAAGCTCTCATCATTGAGTATGCACCAGGCACTACAGAATATTTAATAAACTGCAGTCAAATTTCACACATCTCTTAGAGTCGCTGGTAACTTTGAAGGGTTCCCCGTGATTCATAATTGTGCCCCGTGTCTGCAGTCCTTTCACATAGATCCTTGAATGAACTTGCTGACTTTGACATGTTTCACACAGTTTCACCTCTGAGAAACATTTCCTGACTTCCTCTGGGCAGCTGTTTAGTATTCTGTCCTGTGTGCCATCGCTATGTTTTTCTCCTTTTGCCACTTTTATTTAGCTGCCTCCTTAGCTGCCTCTCTTCCCAGCTAGACAGTAAGTAACTGCCGGGCACTGAATAGGCCTTATTTGTCACTGTAGCGCCAGTGTCCAGCAGAGTGCCTGGTACACATCAGCTATTTGAACATTTTTTAATTATTAAAAAAAGTTTTTAGAGAGAATGTATAAGTGGCGAAGAGATACAGAGGGAGAGAGAGAATCTTAAGCAGGCTCCACACTCAGGGAGGAGCCCAACACGGGGCTCCATCCCATGACCCTGGGATCATGACCTGAGCCGAAATCAAGAGTCAGACGCTTAGCTGACTGAGCCACCCAGGTGCCCCTCACATCAGCTATTTGATACAGTTATACTTGAATAAAATAATTCCATCTGTGATTATACTCAAAACATTGAACAAGTGCTACAGATGTCAGAAATTGATGCATTCTGTTAATGAAACAGAAATGAAAGTAAATGAAAACTAAAAGCACTTGTTCTTACTCTCAGACATCATCATCCTTATTTCGTAGTATATTTTAGCATCCTTGGGAAATATGTTCTTGATTAAGCCCAGGAAAATGAATTACCAAATTATCATCCCAGGAGGAATAACGGTACAGATTGGAAACACCACTGCCCAAATCAAAGCATGGGTGTCGTCGTCTTCTTTCTTTTCTCTATCCCAAATATCAGCCCAACTCTGACCAGTTGTCTCGCTCCTCTGAATCTCAGGATTGGAAGGGTGCTGGAAATTTATACAGCCCAAACCATATCCAGAGCATAAATCCTTCTTGAACATGTGCACTGAGGGGCCATCCATCAGTATGTAACCATCCCTAATAAAGGTAATCATACTTCCCAGTGCAGCCCATTCTGTCTTTGAGTAGCCTTCCTGTTGGAAAGTTCTTCCTTATACTGACCTGAAATCTGTTTCTCTTTTAATTTTTTAAAATGTTTTATTTATTTTTGAGAGAGAGAGAGAGAGAAGAGAGAGAGAGAAAATGCAAGTAGGGGAGGGGCAGAGAGAGAAGGGGACAGGGGATCTGAAACAGGCTCTGTGCTGACAGCAGAGAACCTGACGCAGTGTTTGAATTCACAAACATGAGCTCACGACCTGAGCCAAAGTCAGACGCTTAACCACCTGAGCCACCCAGGTGCCCCTGTTTCTCCCTTAATTCCTCGAATCGATCCCAGGCTTTTTGTCCCGTTTGACCACTAAAAACTAATCTAATCCCAGTTTCAAATATTTGAAGACACCTGTCATGGCTGATTAAATGTCCCCTTTGTTCAAACGTCCCTTCTGTGATGCTATTTCAGGTGTTCTCACTACCTTTATCCTTCCTCATGCTACGATCTCGTTGAACCTACCAAGAGGTGCAGTGTGCCTTAGTACATCTGCTTTATATACCGATCTCCAAAAACATCTACTCGTGTGGAATTTAAACATCCTCAACACATTAGCCGTCTCCAGTAGGTTAGCAGTTTGATCACATAGAAAGAAATAGATCAATTGAGAAGCCTTTCAAAGTCTCATGAGAGGGAAAAGGAAAAGTTTGTTTTAATTTTAGATAAGCATTCAAACTGTAATGACTTCGGTCCTTCCTTTGTTAGCTACTTGCTTATAAAGGAGACTTTGCAGCAGAGACCACATTTAATGACCTCTATGCCAGTGTGCTTGCTAGGTTGCTAGGGAGGAATGTTTAGTCAGAAGTTGGTATCACTACAGTGTCATCACTCACCAATGTGAGCACTTTTGTCAACATGCATTTCATCATATTGCAGCTTGACATTTTTTTTGAAACCCGCTTTGCAGAACAAACATTTGTGAGGAGCATTGCTCTCCTGTGTTACAGTAGTCCTTAGCAATATGAATAATAATCCTGAAACTCGAACTTACCTAACAATTACATTTTTTTTTTTTTTTTGGCCAGTGCAGGTGCTTGACCAAAGATTATGAAAAGCGTCCAACAGTATCAGATCTTTTACAGCATAAATTCATTACTCAAATTGAAGGCAAAGATATGATGTTGCAGAAGCAGCTAATGGAATTCATTGACATTCATCAAGGCATGGGAGGCACAGAAAAAGCCAGGTAATCAAATGATATCTTCATTCCAAGCATCTTCTAAAGACTCTGAACAATTTTATAAGGCAGTAGGTGTTAAGGTAAGGAATGAACTCATTTAAATTGCTTCATTGTGGTTGGGAGAAAAGGTAATACTTGCATTAAAAGTGAATTCACATGTTGAGTTGTGTCCCAGTATTGGTGACATTGCTGGCAACATTTTTTTTCTTAACGTTTTATTTATTTCTAGGAGAGAGAGAGAGAGACAGCGTGAGCAGGGGAGGGTCAGAGAGAGAGGGAGTCACAGACTGAAACAGGCTCCAGGCTCTGAGCTGGCAGTCAGCACACAGCCCGACACGGGGCTCGAACCCACGAACCGCGAGATCATGACCTAAGCGAAAGTCGGACACTTAGCCGACTACACCACCCAGGCGCCCCGCTGGCAACATTTTCTAAACAATTTCATCAGAATAAAGAATATAAACTTCAGTAGATGATTAGTATTGGCCTGTATCTTCTTGTGTTTTCTGCTCTTCTGTAAAGTAAGGTGTCTTAGATTTGAGATTAAAAAGGAACATAAACCTTCCAAGACTTTCTGATAGTGTTATTTCTTGGTATAATCTTTTTTCAGGCTGAACTATATTAAAAAATCATTTTTTAATTTTTTTTAAATTTATTTCTGACAGAGAGAGACAGCATGAGCAGGGGAGGGTCAGAGAGAGAGGGAGACATAGAACCTGAAACAGGCTTCAGGCTCTGAGCTAGCTGTCAGCATGGAGCCCGACACAGGGCTTGAACCCACGAACTATGAGATCATGACCTGAGCCGAAGTTGGACGCTTAACAAACTGAGCCATCCAGGCGCCCCTAAAAAATCATTTTAACATGATTCCTACTTCCCACTTGGGTTTCTAATAAGATACTATGTATAGTTTTTATAATATCGAATGTGCTTCTTATTATAGGTAGTATGTATGTTTATTTCAGGAAATTGAGAAGATACAGGGAAGTATATAACAAAATCAATCAAGTATAACATTTTAATCTATAACCTTTTAGTATCTTATGAATGGATATACATTTAAAGAAATTGGAATAGTATTTATGTGTTCTGTAGCCTGCTTTTTTTATTTGTGAGCCCCATCACCTATTTTGCCCACTCCCCCCACCACCCCATACTCTCTTCCCTCTGGTAACCACCAATTTGTTCTCTGCATTTATGAGTCTGTTTTTGTTTGTTTCTTTGTTTTATTTTTTAGATTACACATATAAGTGAAATGATATGGATTTGTCTCTCTCTGTTGGACTTTTTTTTTTAACATTTATTTTGAGAAAGATGGAGACAGCATGTGTGTGCACTCAAGTGAGGGAGAGGCAAAGAGAGAGGGAAAGAGAATCCAAAGCAAGCTCCATACTGTCAGCCTAGAGCCCCACGCAGAGCCCAATCTCATGAACTGTGAGATTATCACCTGAGCTGAAATCAAGAGTTGGACACCTAACCAACTGAGCCACCCAGGCATACCAGGACTTGTTTTACTTAGCATTATACCCTCTAGCTTTATCCATGTTGTTGCAAATGGCAAGATATCATTCTTTTTTATAGCTGAGTAATGTTCCATGTTTATATATATACCTATATATATATTATATATATACACACACACATACACACTATACACACATACACACCCACACACACCCACACACACACACACCCACATCCTCTTTATCCATTCATCTTTCAATAGGCACTTGGGTTGCTTCCATATCTTACCTATTGTAAATAATGCTACAGTGAACACAGGGGTTTATGTATCTTTTCAAATTAGTGTTTTCATTTTCTTTGGGTAAATATCTTGTAGTGGAATTACTGCATTGTGTAGTATAGCAATTTAAAATATTTTGAAGAATCTCCATACTGTTTTCCGTGGTGGCTGCACCAATTTACATTCCCACCAACAGTGTACAAGCATTCCCTTTTTTCCACATCCTTACCAATACTTAATTATTTCTTATCTTTTTGATACTAGCCATTCTGACAAGTGTGAGGTGATATCTCATTGTGGTTTGGATTTGCATTTCCCTGATGATTAGAGATCTTGACCATCTTTTCATGTGTCTGTTGGACGTATGGATATCTTTGGGAAATGTCTATTCAGGTCTTCTTCCCATTTTTTTTTTTTTTTTACAAATAGTTTATTGTCAAATTAGTTTCCACGTAACACTCAGTGCTCATCCCCACAAGTGTCTTCTTCCCATTTTTAATCAGATTATTTGTTGGTGTTGAGTTGTAGAAGTTCTTTATATATTTTGGATATTAACCCCTTATTGGATAGGTCATTTGCATATAATTGTCCCATTCACTAAGTTGCCTTTTCGTTTTGTTGATGGTGTCCTTCTATGCAAAAGTTTTTTATTTTGAAGTAGTCCTGATAGTTTATTTCTGCTTTTGTTTTCCTTGACTGAGGAAACATATCCATAAATATGTTGCTAAGGCCAATGTCCAAAAGTGTACTGCCTATGTTATCTTTTAGTTTTATGGTTTTGGGTCTCACATTAGATCTTTAATTTATCTTGAGTTTATTTTTGTGTATGGTGTGAGAGAGTGGTCCAGTTTCATTCTTTTGCATGTAGCTGTCCAGCTTTTCCTAGCACCATTGAAGAAACTGTCTTTTCCCTATTGTATATTCGTGCCTCCTTTGTCCTAGATTAATTGGCTATATAAGAATGGGTTTATTTCTGAGCTCTCTATCCTCATCCACTGATATGTGTATTGGAAATACATGATTGCTTTCACTGAATGGTGAATATCCATGTCATTCTATGACAGATTTTTAAATTACTGCAGAATATTACCCTGTATGACTATTCAGTGATTGATTTAAACAATCCCCTATTATTAGACATTGAACAGAGTTCAATGAACAGAGTTGTCCATTACATGAATCCCTTATTGTTTCCTTAAGAAAAATTCCTAGAGACAGTGCTAAGTCAAACAGTAGTCTTTTGAAATTTCAATTTATTCTTGAGAATTCTGTTAGTTTTGTCTCAGGAGCATATCACTATTTAGGGATAAGTTGGGAAAAGTAAGTAGAAAATAGTACATGACTTAAAAGGAGACATTGTATTAGGACTTAATATTATCTCATGTGATTTACAACAGCCCTGAGTGAAATGTTCTGGCACACCCCGTGCCCCATTTTCACAGCTGATAAGTTAGCAAAGGCTAATTAACTTGTCCAAGGCTGCACATGTAATAACAACTTAGCAGGGATTCAAATCTTGATCCCAAAGCGCAGGCTTTATTCACATGAGTAAATGACGTAATAATGGTAGACCTCTCTGGAGGTAGTAGTCCTCGCCTGTATGAGTTTACAGCCTTGCTGGAGAGAGAGATCTCATATATCTGTAATGAAGAAACATTACATTGTGAGTGGAGTGAACTGCAGAAAAGAAGGATGCAGGCATGCAGTTTATGGTGAAGAGGTGGGCATGGGCCCATACATGTCCATCACTTATTCTTTGTTGAATACAGTTCCAAAGTCGGCCACAAACCCCTTCTTCACAGAGCAAGCAGACAAATAAGAACAAACAAAATGAACAGAAATTGAAGTGTACCAACATGTATAGGGTGCTCAAGAACTATGTCAACAGCTATAGAGAATTTGAGATTTTACCTTATTTGCGAGCTAATAAGTTAAGCTGCCTGTTTCATGCATATTGGCAGGAGATATGAGACTCCTGGGTCAGAGACAAAGAACTTTACTACTCTTGTTAAGCCAGCAACATGAGTTTTATATTCATATTGGTTGTCCTTGCCCCACACACCCTAGGGCTGATAGATGAGTGTATACAGTGGGTTTCCCTCACAGTTTGGGAATCCTGAGCTTGGGAAACTCCACTCCTTTAAGAGGGCTCGCAAACCTGCCCAGACATTATCTTTACTATCCTGTTCAGCAAACAAAACTTCCTTCGGTCCTGGAGAGATATTATCTCTAACTTCTAAGACTGTTTACTATGCAAGCATCCTTGGAAATATAATCTGGAAAAAGAGCTAATATAAGACATACAGAAATGTGAGAGACCCATTAAGCATTGTCTCCCAGCATCCAAGCATCATAGGAACGGTTGAACTATACAATGTTTAGATTCTAAGCCTGTTGCTCTAAGTTCCAGAGATCAAAATAAAGAAAAACTTATTGAAAACAACTATATATTGGGCACTGTATTAGTCTTAACGCTTCTGTTTCTGAGTCACAAAACTGATTTTTGTTTATCCTGTTAAGAATTCAAAATGTGCTTTCAATATGAAAACTCCTGTCTTACTCAGTTGTAGAAAATTTTCAGTCATTATTCCTTTATATATTGGTCCTCTCTTATTCTTTTTATTTTTTTGTTTCTAAGAGATAAATATTGCAATGTCCTAATATACCTAATATATGTCTTATATTTTCTATTTTATGTTTATCATTCATTCACCTCTCCTGTATTTTTTCTTCAAAATATATTTTTCTTGAAAATGTCTACAAAAATTATTTTTGAATTCACTAATTCTTAAACTAGGACTAGTCTAGAGTTATTCTATATACTTATTTTTCATGCTGATATTTCTATCAATAGCTGTATTTTTCATTTCTAGAGTTTCTCACTTTATATAAACATTTATTCTTAATTCACATCTGACTTTTTATATCTGGCTATTCATATCTAGCTAATTTATTTTTCTTTTTTGTGAATCCAATCCTTTTTCTCTGTAACAGTCTAGACTGTGTAACAATCTTTTTTTGATTTGAATCTCAATAAGGGTGAATTGTCCTGATTATTGAGGTCATTTGTTTCCTTAATATTTGGTTTTCTTCTGTGGTTTAGAATTTTGGTTTTTTCTCTCATCTTGAATAGGAGAGATTTTGCTCGGCTTCTTCTTTCCTTCTGCATTTTTTCTCCTATTTTGGAGGTTTTGCTATGCTATAATTTAGCTTCAGAAGCCTTTCTGCCCAATAGGACTTGAGGATATTGCAGATCTGGTCACAGAGCCAGTAGTAGGAGGTAGACCCTATGGCATCTCAGGCCCCTGGCTCCATAAAAGGAAGAAGATGCAGAATTTATTCAGTGTTGTCTTCTAGCTAAGAGATAACCCCCTGCCCCCCCACCCCCCCTTCAGTTGCATTCTCTCTACCTAGCCTAGGTCAGGGCCTTCACTACAAGTGGGGCATTTTATTTCCTTTACCTTTCGGGCTTCTTCTGTCTTTTTCTAGCCCTGGGCTTCATTTCAGCCTATAGTTTCTGTCCTCTTACCCAGGGTATATCTGACCTGTTAGATCCACTGTAATACTCGCCTTGTTTTAGAGAATGTCTTTGTCTTTTTAATTCTACTTAAAAATATTTTAAAAAATATTTTATCTTTCACAAGTGTATGTTTGGAGGGGGCAGGTGTGGCATTTGAATCCTTAATGCACAACACTCTTGACCACAGATTTTAGTTCTGTGTCCTAGGAAGAGGGAATATTTTCCTGCTCTCAACACTTTTATACTAGTTCCAAAGTGTGAGACATACTCCAGCAAAAAAGAGAGAGAGAGAGAGAGAGAGAGAGAGACTGTGCTATGCCACTGGCAACACCTTGGGAAAAAGTAGTCTTCAAGATCATGCAAAATTATTTTATTTGGTACAGTTCAATACAGTCCCAACATTGGTAAAGTTGATCCAAAATCTGCCTGTACTAAATCAGCATAGCTAACTCAAAACTGACACTTTTTGTACGTAATATTAACTTTGGAAGCAGCTTGATGTATGTATTTGGATGGATAATTTTTTTTAAACCACAATTCAGGTTTAAAGAAGACTGTCCTACAATAAACTGAACACAAACTAAGTACTTTAAATTTCCCGATAATGGTGAGGGATAGTGTTGGAAGCACTGTGGACTTCTGTGTTAAGTCAAGATCTGAATATAACAAGTCACTCTCATAACTTACTCAACTGTTGTGTGGAATCAAGATGCGTATGCATGCAGTCGCTGCTCCCATGACCTACTCCAAACCATGGGAACGCATTTTTCACAAGAGGTAGATGAACAGTGTTACAGCGCAGACTGAATCAGTGAGAACTTTAGAAAATATTTTAAAAGTTTTACTCTTGAATCCAATATTTCCAAGTATTCAATTGCCTGATTTAACAGGAATAGATGAAAGTCATTTGTAATTGAAATGTACTATTCAGCACTCTTGACTAAAAACAATACAAGCCAATTTAAGAAGAAAAGCAATAGAGTGAAAAATACTGGATGGCTCAGAGAATTGAGAGGGAGGCAGCAGAGCCAGGCTTAGGCTGAAGCAAAGGAAGCTACAACTAGCCTTCCTCAAGAACCACCTGCTAAGAGGCCACCTCTGCTACCCACCCTCCTCACCCCAACATGTCCTGCAGCAACACTGGTTTCTTGAATGCCACACCACTTCAAAATATTCCTTACAAGACCGTCTGGTTTCCCAGTGCTTAGGTCACAGTGGTGAAACACTGCAGTGAAACATGTGCTTCTCCCTCACTTCCGGCTTCTGTGTGAGAGGCAGAATCTGTTCTTGCAACCATCTTGGACTTATTCCTAAAGAGGAAGGGTATTTTGAGCTATTGAAGCAATGAATATCCATTATGTGCATTATGGAAATAAGTTCCTTTAATTCTTTCTTTATACATCTTGAACATTTACCCAAAAATATTATCCACAGTATAATTTGCATTCCTTGTAAATAAAGGAATAACCTAGTCCAGCATCTACCTGAATGATAAATCCCAAATTAGAGTATCATTTTGTGGTGGTTATGTTATTAACATGTTTCCCTTAAAAATTTTTCTTTTGCTTTATATAAAAAGCAAAATAATTTTAACATTTCACTTGATACCCTTAATATGCTAGTGGTAATTCATGTATATAAGTTGTTTTGTCTATAATTTTATAGAAGCAAAAGGAAATATTTGTAAGAAGTTAGTAACTCAAACATAATTATTTCTTAGGTCAGATATGCTGGCCGTTTTTTGTGGCGCTCTTACAGTCACCTCACTTGTCCCAGCATATATGGTTTTCAAACCAGGATGTAAGGCAACTTCGAGATGTATCTCAAAGGATTAGACAGACTAAAAAAAGTATCCAACCATTCAGTACTAAAAGCCTGGTTCAAGCTGTCAATTCTTTATTTATGTATAAGACTTTATGCCATGTAAATTCACTTGAATGGGATTTTGATTTTACAAAACAAAAAGAGAAACCAGTAGGAGGTGATAATAGGGCTTTTTCAGTGTGATACAATGCATGATTCAATTTTACTCTCTATTTTCTGGGCAGGATAATTTTTCTCTAATGGCTGTAACTATGTCATCATGAGAATTATTCACCCTTTGGAACATTTAGTCATTTCCCTTACTATGTGGGACTTTTACAATGCTTATCCTGGCTGTTCTTAGAATAACCATTCTTTTGATTCCCATCTCCACATGAATATTGCAACGATACTTCAAACTGGACATGTCCAAAATTGAATTTATGCTGTCCCACCCCAAATTAGTTCTTTGATCGCTTTCTTATTGATGGTACCACTACTCAATTCCTTATGCCAACCAGAAATCTAAGAATTCTCTTGCCATACTCTTCCTTCTTCCTGCTTTCTGTTTTTAGTCCATAGCATGACTAAATTTCTTATGCCCCCATTCAACTCACTACCAATTGTGATATATGGAAATCATTGATTGAGGTAATAACAGGGTTATCTCAATATTAATTGAGGCCCTTGTGTAAAGCTCTGGATCACGTGGTACACAGGGGTCTGCCAGCTAAAGCATATGTGGTCTGTGTACCTGGGAGCTTACTTTTTAATAAAAGGGATAAGGAAAGCATGTAAATAACCATTATACAAAGAAGTTTTAATCCCATGAAAGGAATACAGTGTCCTATGGTAATAGGGACAGGAGGGCTTATCCAGGAGGTGGCCTTTGAATCAGCAGTGGGATAAACAGGACTTTATCTTGTATGAAAATAGAGTTACCACCTAGAAACATTCTAGAAAGAACAGCAGAGCAAAATCGTGAAAGCAAGGAGATCTGTTCACAGAAAGGCAAGCATTTAATCTAAGTTGTAAGGGGACGACTCAGAAGTATGGTTGGAGATAATCTGGAGAGCAGACCACAGAGAGCATTGAGAGTCAGGCAGGAAGTAACCAGGGTTCTTGACAGCCCCTCCCCCCCATGCCACCTGCATCCTGCTGTGCACCATCCTTTCATTGTTGGTCATCAAGGTATAACTATGGATACACCAAGACAGACTGAGGCAGCAATTTTTGATACGTTTTGCATGTCCCTAGTATTTCTTCCTTACTTTATTACATTTTTTGGAATTGGAGGAAGTTGGTCCCCATCATGTTTAATGATCAAGACAGTATGTGGCTAGTGTTTAGCTATTTGGAGATGACAAATCTATCCATACATAATTATTTCTGTGTATTTGTGGGATGTTTTAATTGTGTGTATGTCTGTGTATGCATGCTTATAGTGTAAGTAAATCTTACTTTGGAAAATTCCAGTTTTATCTTGGCCAAAATGAGGGGGTAAAGGAATTGTTTGTATGAAATCTAAGAGAAAAGTTGTCATTAAGGCATGAGCTGGTGGCAGTGTCTGTCCAAGATAGGGAAGTTAGAAAATGACAAGTGAAGCCTGGAGGATATAGTTGAGGACCCATGTAGGGCCAGGAAATATAGAAAAGAAATGATAACTTATCTTCCCCTACCTAAAATATTTCCTTATGCTTTTCTTTACTACTTCCCCTTCCCCATAAGCTCCCAAGTAAGAGATAAATACCTTTTAAGCATGGTCTCTTGAAGGAATTTTATAAGTAATAGGCTATTGAATAAGCATCCCCTAGGGAAGACCATTATGAGTATCTCGGCTTTTAAGTTGCAATAAATAAATGAATTGAAATAAACACGAAGAAGTTGTTAAAATGTACTAAGAAGCTGTAAATAATTCCTAGGAGTTGGTTACATTGATGCTTCAAACAGAGTCAAATGCTGTACAGAGTAAAACACCATCAAGGAAAGGGAAAAACCCTCAGCCAAGAGGGGGAAAAAAAGACTTGTTCAGGGTCAGTATATATTCTGTCATGCAGAAGAGCTGAGAGGCCAGAACCCAGTTATTCTAACATCTACTTCAGTTCTTCTGTGTATTATGCTGCCTTTTTTTCTTTCCTCCAGAGAATAATCTTACAATCATAGGCGGTTATTTCTGGAAGAGAACTTTTCTTCTGGTTTCTTATTTGAGAGGTGAGAAAACTGCAGCCCAGAAAAATGGAATCCTGCCAATTCAAGATAGCCAGTTCATGGCCAGTACTGGGCTGTCGCTCAAAGCCCATAATTTTCAGACCAGCACTCTTACTAGTTTCTGTATTCCTCACTAGGAGTAAAAATTCACAAAACTGGTGATACAAAGAGTTTCTGTTTGACTTTTGGGCGGCTTTGTATTATTTGCTCATAATGGGCATTTCCAGTGTAGCCAACTTCTCTGAGATACTGCAGTTGGGGTTTATATTACTGAATAGTGGATGCTCATGTTTCCTAAAACGTCTTTGTTTTAATTAAGAGGGTAGAGTGTAGAAATAATTAGGTTTGAAATCGCAATCTAATTTACAGTATCTTTGAAATATTTGAGATATAGTCCTGTAGTAACCCTATTTTAGTGACTGCTTGACATGAGTTGATAATCATCAACATCATCAGGATCTTTTCATTTCTTTTGAAAAGAGTCCCTCATCTCTGCAATGAGTTTAAGAATTTGCCTTTGTTATTAGTAAGCAAGTTATCAGCAGGGGTCAACAAAACTGCATTAATTTAAAAAAGACTTCGTCCTATTTCTCGGGTAATTACTACTTAAAGGTACACCACACTCCAAGACTTCATTAAGCATGTTATTTTTCAGTCCTTGATTTCATTGAGGTCTGAAATGGCAAACCCTCAATGGCTCCCAGCATGTCAATGATGACCGTATATGGACCTGTGATGACCACCATGTACATCCCTCCCCCAGTACCTTCTCCCTGGAATTAGGTCACCTTTTGGTTGCTGAGCCTGCCATGCATTTTCATTCCTTTCCATTTGGACTCATGCAGTGTTCTCTCCTGGAAATCTCCCCTTTTCATTCTCTCCTTGAAAATATACTTCAAAACTGTATCTTCAAAAGTCAGTTCAGCAATTCTGAGACACCTTTCCTCAAAGCCCCAAGCATGTGTTTACATTTTCTGTCTTCTGTGGTCATGCAGCCCTTTGTTCCTGCTTCAGAATCAGACAGACCTGGGTTCAAGTCCTCAGCCCTCTGTGTGCCAGTTCTGCCATGTACTAGTTTTGTGACTCTGGGCAAGTTATTGAACCTCTCTTAGACCCAGGTAATCCTTGTTTATGGGGAGCCTCTCTTAGATGCAGGTAATCTCCTTTTACGGGGAGCGCTAATAATACCTACCCCATAGAGCTGTAAGGATAAATGCAATAATGCCTAAAAAGCATGCAGCACAGGACCTGACATAGTGTATGTTATCACCATCACTTAATGGTACTTACGTACAATTTATTTTGTGAATCTTAGTCATCTTTGTATCAACAGTGCAGGGTCTAGGGCTTTGCATGCAGTTAGATCT
Source organism: Hyaena hyaena (assembly GCF_003009895.1). NCBI lineage: Eukaryota > Metazoa > Chordata > Mammalia > Carnivora > Hyaenidae > Hyaena > Hyaena hyaena. The sequence goes on along the minus strand of NW_024081643.1, from coordinate 201,882 downwards.
CAATAACTATACAGTTGATCCTTGAACAACGTGGGATTAGGGGCACCAACCCCCTGTGCAGTTGAAAATTCAAGTATAACTTTTGACTCCCCCAAAACTGAACTAAGAGCCCACCACTGACCAAAAGCCTTACTGAGAACATAGTCATTTAACACATTTTTCTTGTTGTATGTACTATATACTTCATTTTTACAATAAAGTATCTAGGAAAAGGAAAATGTTGTTAAGAAAATAATAAGGAAGAAGGGCATCTGGGTGGCTCAATCGGTTAAGTGTCTGACTTCAGTTCAGGTCATGATCTCACGGCTTGTGAGCTCGAGCCCTGCATTGGACTCTATGCTGACAGCTCAGAGCCTGGAGCCTGCTTTGGATTCTGTGTCTCCCTCTCTCTCTGTCCCTCCCCCGTTCACAATCTGTATCACTCTCAAAAATAAACAGACATTAAAACAAATAATAATAAGGAAGAGAAAATACATTTACAGTACAGTCCCATATTTCTTGAAAACAATTCGTGTATAAGTGGACCCATGCAGTTCAAACCTGTGTTATTCGAGGGTCAACTTTATATCTTGACTTGAAGAGTTTGGGTTGAGATCTGGAATAGAGAGCCCTCAGCTGGCTTTATGTATTTAATAGATACAATTAATAGTTCACTTAACTATTTATTACTTAGCTGTGAAAAAAGTTGAGAAAAGAACATGAAAGGTTTTTTGAGAGAAATGTTTTTTATTTTTTTCTAAAGAAAACTTTTTTTTCATAGTTTTCTTACTGGGTTAAGGGCAGGAGGAAAAGAGGACTTGGAGGGAAAAATGGGAAAATTCACATTAACATCTCATTTGTTCCTAAAATCATCTTGATGATGTTGTGTGGCCCGGGTCACGGTCTTTCTTTTAGGATGGCACCAATGAGGCATCGCTGGCTCTCACAGAGATAAAAGTTCTCACTTTTGTCTCTTTGCTGTTTCCTGAAATTCAGTTATTCATTCATCAAGAGAATCTGACTGATACCCTGGGGGTACATCATGTGTTTTATAGAGTCGTTTTTGGTAGTAGAGCTTATGGACTGGATGGACTTGGTTATGCCATTGTTTTATAACCAACACACACGGTTCTAGAACGCAGATACTGGTTTTTGCAAGAGAATATTGCATTTTCTGTTTGAAGCCCCGACTTCTAAGGCCCGAGCTCTCACTCTCACTCTGGTTTTACCAATTGTGGCAACACAGCTGTTCACATGCTCCCACTTACCTTTGCCTGCCTCCCTCCATTACGTTTCTCAGATGTCAGTGGTTGGAGCCTTTTGCTTTGAAACATATTTTGATTGTGTCTGCTTCTTAATTCTCTTGAAAGAATAATGAAGATGAATATTAGTTTATTTGTAAAAGTGACCTTCCTTACTTAAAAACCCAATAAATATATAAAAATATAAAGAAAAATTTTAGATAATTAGTTAAAACCACAGCACCAAGAGAAAATAAAAGACCCAGCATAAACATTTTGTGAACACAATTCCATATTTCTTTCTGTGTATGTGCGTGTGCGTGTGTGTGTGTGTGTGTGTAGTAAGACAGAAAATTCTTACAAATATGGAATTATTCTGTAAATACTATTTTTATTGAAATTCTTATTGATATAATTATAAATTTACATGCATCTATAGGAAATAATACAGAAAGACCCATATACCATCTACCCGATTTCCCTCAATGATTACATTTCACAAAACCATATAAATACTACTTTAATCATTTTACTCATATTTAACAGAAGAAAGAGAAACTTAGAAAGTTTCTTCTTAGAAAGGAAGAATTTGTTGAAAGTCAGATCAATGTTTACCTTTCTTCATCTTAATAGTTTTTGGCTTTTGCTAAAATTTTAAAGATTAGATTCATTTTGATTTGATTCCAGACACTATCTTCTACCTCCTTGCTCTGAAGAATGAAGTTAGCACAGTTACACCTCCTCTACCTCCTTGATTTCCGCATCCTGGGACTCTTAAACGATTCTTTTATGTAGTCAACGCTTCCCATTCGTGGTCTGTCTGTAAGCATAATTTCTAGGGAGATCTAATCTTTTTTCTGTTTTAACATTGATTCAGTACTCACTTCAAGCCTTTTAAATTATACCCTCGTTTTTCTAGTGCCTTATTTTAATTATTCTCTTGGGGAGGTAAAATTGTGTCATCTCATAGTTATTTCCAGAAAGCCTCAATTCCTAAATTCTTGCCTGCTTGAGCTCAAAACTCAAGTTAGTTAGGTAAAATATACTTAGGTGTGCATTTTCTGTCCCTGCAGACACTGTTACACTCTGTCTTTGGCAGTGTGCGTTGCTGTTGAGAGAACCAAGCAAGGAGACTCCTTCCTTTGGCCACAGCCGGTTCTTCGGCAGGGTGTCCGTGGGTGTTCTGCAATTTCACCAAGCTCTGTCTTAGTGACTGTCCTTCCGAATCAGTTTTACTTACACCCTGTGACACCTCACGCTGCCCCGTGAGAGCCAGTTGAGTCTGTGTTCTTTTCTCTTTCATCTTTCTCTTTCACCCAGGTACCTGATCCTCTCCACAAATTCAGTCACGTTTATTCTACCTCTTTTTTTTCCTGCCATGATTTTTCCTCCATTCCTTTTCTGATCGCAGCCAACTCAGTTTTTATCTCTTTCTGTTGTCTTAGAATCTCTTTATTAAAGTTTTGTGCCATAAAGAAAAAAAATAAATCTTCAGATGGTTCCTTTTAAGTGAGAAGATCATATAAGAAATATCTCTGAAGGATGGAGAACTTTTTGTCTGGACTTTTTCTGTGATTCTTTTCTGTGGTATATGTTCTTCATTTGCCTTTTGCTTATAATCAGTCTTTAACTCCTCCTCCTCCTTTTGTTTTTCTTTTTTTCTTTTCTTTCTTTCTTTTTTTTTTTTTCTTTTGGTTAAAAGGATGGATGGTGAAGGATGCCTGGGTGGCTTAGCCGGCTAAGCACCCGACTGACTTCAGCTTAGGTCATGATCTCATGGTTCGTGGGTTCAAGCCCCACATTGGGCTATGTGCTGACAGCTCAGAGCATGGAGCCTGCTTTGGATGCTCTGTCTCCCTGTCTCTCTCTGCCTCTCCCCCACTCATGCTCTGTCTCTCTTTGTCTCTCTCAAGAAGAAATAAGCATTAAAATGTTTTTTAAAAACTGTATGGATGGTGATAAATATCTTTTTGAGTGGGATTGGAAATAGCTGCATTCTAGCCAAAAATAAAAAAGTGGGAATGGAAGAAGGATGATTTGAGAAACCTTCAGTTTGTATTCTCTTGAACATCCTTTTACCAAAGCTATATTTTCTTTGCCTCTCCTCTCAGTTTTGAAGATTTAAGAAGTCAGTGCACAAAGCCAGTGGGCGGTACAAGCCCAGGTAGCACCATTCATATTACGTTCTCTGTGGCTCACAGCAAAAACCCATAATGACAGTCTTTCAGCGTCATGACCATATCTAGTATGTCAACAGCCGCTGCTTCCTCTTTCCCTTCGCCTAGCCTTCCCCTGGCCCCTGGCCACCCCTCTGCTGGACTAGTAGGTGATAGGTCACTATCCCCTGGTCTTCTCCAGCTCCCACCTCTTACTTTCCTGCATGTGAACTGGGTCTCATCAGGACTTTGTCCCATTACGAACTACCCATGCCCCTGAAACTGATAGCTCCGAGCAAAGGCTCATTGACTCCACCTTTCGGGGCTGCACACTTTCTTTTATAAAAATCTCTTTTCTGGAAATAACCATGCGATAACACAATTTAGCTACCCAAAGGAATAATTAAAGAACTAAGAAAAGGGGAGGTCTAAGGAGTTATATGTTGGTTGTTGGTTTTCAGCTTCCTCTCTCATTTTAACACAAATTCCAGTGTTTGACAGTTATGACTGTAGTTTGGGACTATGACCATTTCTGTTTTTCTTTAAAGAAAGAGGCTTCTCAGCTGTTCACCCTTTTTGTTGTTTATTGAGTGGTCAGGGCAGGGCACAATGATGTTACTCTGTGATCTTTAACTTGAAGTAACTCTGGCCCAGCTTGATAAAATGGGACAGGGTATGGTGGGTTCCAGATTGTCACAGTTTTTGGATACTTCTTGCATCAAGAGTTGGAGTCTACGGTGCCCACCCTTGAGCCCCAGCATTTTCTGTAACTTCCTCAGCAGAAGTAAGGCTATGACATTTTTAAGCCTGCTTAAAAAAACAAACACAAAACTAGAAGTGTCTGCTTCATGTTTCTTGGAATACTCTCTGAGAGCCCTGACTTGCCATGAAGGGAGTGTGACTCGCTGTGGTCACCATGCCAGAAAGAGACACACATAAACGTCTGATCAATAGTCCTAGCTGAGCTCAGCCTGCCAGCCATCTCCACAAAGTGCCAGGTGTATAAGTGAAGCCATTTTGGCCCCTCCAGGCCAGCCTACCCACCGGGTGAATACCACTAAGTGACCTTAGTTGACACCACATGGAGCAAAAGAATTTTCCTGTGAGTCCTGCATGAATTCCTGACCCACAAATTCATGAGATATAATAAAATGGCTGTTTGAAGCTACAGAGTTTGAGGATAATTTGTCACGCAGATTAACCAGAAGAGGATATAAATCTTATTGAAATCACCAATATTCACAGTATTGATGTTGCTTAAAACGCTTAGATGGCTTATGTAGCAAGTCCCACCTTGCCCAGACATGTCTGGGCAGCCAGTGAGGTGAGTCTATTCACATAAGTGGAAGGCTCTCAGGCCTTCTGGGAAAGGAACGGAAACTTTGCCTACTTCAGAGAGCTACTAGTGGGTAGTGGGTTCACCCAGCAGGAACCTTTCTGCCAAGGGCCCTGGAATCTTCTGAGAGATGACTGATACTAAGGGAAAGAGCACAAATCCTTGCTTGTTTTAAAAAATATTTATAATTTTTCTTATAATTTTATAATTATTTTAAGAGTTTCCTGAAAATGATCACATTTGAGTTCTTGAGCAATGCCATGAATCAACAAGTACATGTACTTAATTAAAGAGAGCAAAATATAACACATTTTTCTGAAAAGAACAAAATTTCTGGAAAATTCTGCATGTACATCTTTTGCTCTTTCTCTTAAAAGCATTAGCTTTTTAAAAATTTTTATTTTAGAGAGGAAAAAACAACCTAAGGGATTGTCAAGGGCCTTGACCTACATTATAAATATTGCAAGAAATACTGTAATATTACCTATCTACTTCTTTTCTTTCAAATTAGCAACAGCCTAGGATTTGAATGTATCCATTTTTGGCATTGCTGCCCTAAGAAAAGTCACATTTGCGTAGAATTACATCTACTGTTGGATTCTGCAGTGCCTCGTAGGAAGCAGGACACCCATTTAAGATGATACTAATATTTTAGCAGCAGAGCGAGATGTACAGGGTGAGTGGAGGGCAGACCTACTATTTTCCCTGAGTGTCTTCTCATTTTTAATCCTCTAAATATATTTTTGCCATCATGTCAAAGGTCTTAGTAGTAAGGCAATTGAGTGTAACTTATTGGCACAACCTAACTTTAAATGAGCTGAAAATTTTTAACCATCTTTTTGCTGGGGGGAGAGGAGAGAAGTGTGTTTTAAGGATAGTAGTCAAAGTTTACAGCAATTCTGTCCTTGAGTAGAACTCAAAATGGCATGCCCCTCATTCCTTACTGCCAGGCACGTAAGCTGTTCAGCTGCCCTAATCTTGTTTGCTTCCCCATTTCGTTTTGTAATCTCTGGGGGAGGGTGGAGCTGTATTTATAGAATTTTTAGTTTGGGAAGATTATGATTCACTTTGAAGTTAGATTTTTATACATTTATATAAATACAGCTGTTTTTTGTTTTGGGTTTTTTTTTTAGGGAAAAATCTGAAGTTAAAATGCTCAGAATTTTTTTAAAAAGAAGGAAGGGAAGGGAAATAAATCAGTACTTAACTATGGCAATTCCAGTCTTGGGAATAGACATTAAATGGAATACTGTTATGTCATGGTTGATTCTTATATGGATATTACTGTACCACAAGGTCCTCTCAAAAAAATCACTTCTATCTATCTATCTATCTATCTATCTATCATCTATCTATCTAAACATTACGTGGTCAGCCCAGCCTAAAATGTGGGTATCGTTCATGGTCCACGAACAATAGTGTATTCCTCTATATTTATTGAAATAGGGTAGAGGGTGGGCATGAATTCTGTTTGGGGGATGTTCAATTTGTTATGCCAATTAAACAGAAAAGTAAAGTTACTAAGTAGGTGAGCTGGATATGAGTCTGCACTTCAGGGAGGAAGTCCCTGTTAGAAATCGTTTATATGGCATTTGCTTATAGAGCAAATGAAGGTATTGAATGTGAGTGCTTAGAAAGAGAAGTAAAGGGGACCAGAGCTCAGAGACACTAACATTTAGGAACCTGGCAAAAGGGAGAGGAGATTGAGGGAGTGTGGTCTGTTGCAAGCTACATGAACCAAGTGTTTCAAGAAGGAGAGAATGGTCCACTCTGGCAAATAGTACTGAAAATTCAAGAAAAACAGAGTAACACTGAGTTTGGACCCAGGAAGTTCTTCAGTGACCCTGATGGGGGCCTGCTCAGTAGAGTGGGTGGAGGGACGCCTGGGCTGGGAAAGGTAAAGGAGAGAGGTGATATGAGCAAGGAGAGCTTGGGCGTATGGACTACTCCTTCAGGAAGCTCAGCTGTAGAATGAGGAGATATCATGCAGTCACTGGAAACATGGAGCATCAAAGGAGAGATTTTTAAAGCTGGGAGATTGTAGGCTGACAGGGAGAGTTTGACAATGCAGATGAGAGGGGAGAGAGAGAGAGCAGCGACTCCTGGAGAAAGCACATGAACAAGTAGGTGAGCTGGCCTTTGCTCAGAGCAGGAGCAGTTTATCCATCCTAACCAGAGAGGAGGATGAGAGAAACAGTTTACTTTTTTAAAATATAACTGAAAGACTAAAAGGAAACACTAAAATGTTAACAGTGGTTATCTCTTGGTGATGGGGCTATAGGTGACTTTTTTCTTATAACTTTTTCAGTTTTTCAAGTTTTTAACAAAGAATGTCGTTTATTTTTATTCTTGGGGGAAAAAGATAAATGTGATAAAGATAATCGCACGCCTTTGAGTGACCTTTCATGCCAGCATTCTTCAACCAGGCAAACTACACAAAACTCGGTGGCCATGTGTTTTCTTAACCAGATTAATTTTCTACAATGGTGTTTGCCTTATGGATACTCATTGTGGCACGGGTAACTCTGCGTATTGAAGGAAGTTTGGCCCTCCATCTTTGACACACAATTTTACTCACAGAAATTGGCTCTTCTCTATCTCTTGTCTCTAAGCTAGCAGTGAGAAGAAAAATATTAGGAGACCTGGGCAGATGTATAATAGCCATCAAATATTCTATGAATTCAGATGTCAGTTTTATTTTCAACATCTCAAAACAGGTCACTCTATCTAAAATAACAGTACAAAGAACTCACATTCACAGCAGAAAACAGATAAGATTTCCCACTAGGAACATTTTTCATCAGCCTCCAGATATCTGACTCCTTAGTAAGAGTGCACAGGCTCACTTTCACCCTGCCCAGAGCCAAGAGATTACCAGATGGTTTATGTTACTTAAAATTTGCTAACTGCCTTAATAAAATTAGTCCTTTTGATAGGTGAGATTTTGCCTGTTGTCCAACTCATAAAGGATCATATACTTTTTCTTGATGCAGTTGCTTTGTAGTTATAAATCAAAATCTATACTAGAACGTAACCTACATTTTCTTTTATTCTGCTTTTTGAATAGGTAATGCCTACAGATTGAAATAGTGCAAAAGAGTAGTGAGTAAAAAGTAGACTCACTTTCATCCCTTCCCAAAGGCAACCAATATGCCCAGTGTTCTGTGTGTATTTCTAGAGAGCTTCTGTTTATGAGGAAGCAAGTTAAGTATAGCATTAATAGAAAACAAGGCTCTTAAACATTATTTTAACATTATCACTTTACCAAAAACATTAAGGATGCCTATAACATTAGAAGCCACTGACAAATAGTAGTCAGGGGGAATTTATTATTCTGAAATAAAAATGTGATTGGGGAAGAGTCACTTTTTAACACCTTGATCCCCAGACCTCTTTCATGGACACGTGAATTATATTAAATGAAACACCTATTCTGCAACTAGGTTGTGGGTTTTAATGTAATACTAAGCATTTCATGGTTTAATTTTTTAAAGTAGTTTCACTTAGTCACCAAGCATACATTAATCTTTAATACATTTAGTTTTTTTAAAAGACCATCTACCTTTTGACCCACCAATCATTGGTAGTGTCTGCTGTCCCCCCCCTTTGTTTTAGTTTATTTATTTATTTTGAGAAAGAGAGAGCACGTGCACAAGCAGGGTAGGGGCAAAGAGAAAGAGAGACAGAATCCGAAGCAGGTTCTGCGCTGATGTTGTGGGGCTCGGACTCATGAACTGTGACATCATGACCTGAGCCAAGATCAGGAGCCGGATGCTTAACTGACTGAGCCACTCAGGCACCCCTGCTGTCCCTCTTTTGTAGATCCTTCTCTTTCCCCAGGTCTCTTGCCTAACAGAGTCAGCAAACTATGGCTTCCAGGTCAAATCTGGCCTGCCTCTTAGTTTTGTAAATGAAATTTTATTAGAACACAGTCATGGCTATTTGTTCATGTATTACCCATGGCTGCTTTCAAACTGTACTGACAAGATTAAGTAGTTGTAACCAGGTCACATGGCCTTCAAAGCTGAAAATTTTCATTTATCTGTTTTTTAAATTTTTTTTAATGTTTTTATTTATTTCTAGGAGAGAGAGAGAGAGACAGCGTGAGCAGGGGAGGGTCAGAGAGAGAGGGAGTCACAGACTGAAACAGGCTTCAGGCTCTGAGCTGGCAGTCAGCACAGAGCCCGACGCGGGGCTCGAACCCACGAACCGCAAGATCATGACCTAAGTGAAAGTCGGATGCTTAACCGACTAAGCCACCCAGGCGCCCCTCATTTATCTGTTTTTTTAAAGAGAAAATTTGCCAATCCCTGTTCTAGAGTATGGAATCCTAGTCATGGTAATGAATGGGCAAAAATCATTAGAGAAAATAAAAATCAAGAAGTGATTTTTAAGTGTGTCAATTATGGTACAGAGTATAATGCATATTATATTGGTGTTCATTTATTTCATATACTTCAGTACCCACACAGAGAAAGTGAAGAGATTTAGAATAGTAGGCAGAACATAGTAGGGGGCTTTAGTGTAGAGATTTAGAATAAATTATGGCAGACACTAACACAGGTATGGATTTTCATCTGCTTTCATGTATCACTTTTCCCACTTCACCCTTCCTTCCAACAGTGCTACAAACTTTATGAACGAGTGTTTATCTGTATAGTCCAGAGGAAAGCATATCTTTACAAAATTATATGTGAGAGAAGAAGAGCTCTGTGAATGAAAACGGCAGTTTGAAATGTGGTGGGGGCTTGGTGACAATGACATCCATCATTGCCAGAGTTGACCTGCTGATCTGGTGGACCAGGCTGGTGTGTGCGCTCTCCCCCACCATCATGTCAGAGCTACATACTTGGCCAAAGGGGTCCAAGTACAGGTAAATAAAAACTGGTTTTCCCAAGCATGCCAGTGAGAGCCTGAACTCCCATTGGTACTGCCAGTTGTGACTTAGCTACTGGAATTTAAAGATGGATAAGGAAACTAAAACAAAACCATTGGTTAGATTTATATTTGACAAAGGATTTCTGTACAACCCCCAGTGACTCCTGAATCACCTTGTGACATAGAGCTTGATATTTACAAGAGCCCATTTTACCAAATCAAAAGCAAATAAAGCTGTTGCATTACAATAGTACAACTGAATAGTAAGGATAAATGTTTAACATCAGGCAGCAATAGTTGTTTCTTTTTTCTATGTGCAGAACTGAATTACAAGTGGAGCTGTAATAACCACCCTGAGGATATGTGTGACCTTTGACAACACAGAAAGAAAATATTTATAGTCTGAATCTATGTCTCTTCAGTACGACAGAGTAAATGAAAAATATAATCTGTTTAACAAGTTGTTCTTTACACAGGAGGACAAAAATCTTATAGAGGATTCTGACTTTGCTGTTTCCAAGTCTTAGAGAAATAAAATACTTAATGAAGTAACAAGAATGGAAACCAATTCTATAAAATGAAGGCAAAAGAAAAATGTGAGAAGTGTAAAATTTTTTGAAGATACATATGTGTATATATACAAATTGTTTCCTTGAGCATTTCAATTTTTTATAATCAGAGGAAAAAATAATAAAATTTCTTTGGCTCCACAGTAGTGAAAGCAATCTGTTCACTCCTTTTGTCTGAGAAATGGATTTCAAGAACCTACCATTTGCAGGTTTCTGATCTAGGAGTGAGGGGTCAGTCAGTCAACAGACAAAAAAACAAAGCAAAACGAAACCAAAAAACCTATTCCCATGGAGTCTACATAGAGAAAACTTAGACACCAAATAGAATAAGTAAGCAATGTAATGTGTTAGATGGTGATTTACACTAAAGGAAATACAGAGAAAGGTAAGGGGGGCTGCACATTCTGGATGGGTAGGGGGTAGAACTGCCGCGTTAAAGAGGGGCGTCCGCTGAGACTTCCCAGTGGAGGAGGTGCATCAGCCTGCGGCTCTGCAGGTGGAGGAAGAGTCAGGAGGCCCCTGAGGCAGGAGTGTGCCAGGTGGTGGAAGCCCTTCCAGGAGGAGCCCGGGGGGCGGGGGGTGGTGATGACAAGGTCTGATGCAGTAGGAAGGGATGGGTCGGTTTACAAGGGGCCTTTCTCTGAGTAACGTCAGGCCATTGGAGGCTACTGACTGGAGAGTGACATCTGACTTATCTAAAAAGGTCATTCTCATGGCGTGTGGGTGGCTCAGTCAGTTAGGCACTCTGCTCTGGATTTCAGCTTAGGCCATGATCTCACAGTTCATGAAATGGAGCCCCGCATTGGACTCTGCACTGACAATATGGAGCCTGCTTGGCATTCTCTCTCTCTCTCTCTCTCTCTCTCTCTCTCTCTCTCTCTCTCTCTCTCTCCTTCTCTCTGCCTCTCCCCTGTTCAAACACACACTCTCTCTCTCTAAATAAATACACATTAAATTCATATATATATATATATATATATATGAATTTATATATAGAGAGAGGGAGAGGGAGAGTGGAAGTCATTCTCATTATTTATAATTATCCAATAAGAATAATGGGAACTTAAAGACTTAAGGAGTGGCAGTGGAGGTTTTGCTCAGAAATAGACATGTGAGGTCTTATTAAATATCCTCTCTGTTTAAGAGGAGAGCAGAATATTGTTCATTTGTAAGAAATTCCCTGTATCAAATCAGCAGCTCCAAGCAAACTTGTTCTATGTTCTGTAACTTTGATGACATGCAATTTTTTCCCATCTTTCTCACTGTTTCTAACCTTGGTTAATGAGCTCTGATCTCCTCAGTGGAGATGGAGAGACATGGAGACTTAAGATATTTTAAGGAGATGAAAGCAACATAATCTGGTGATGCAGTGGATATAGGAGGTTAGAGATGGAGATTTCTGGTATGTGAAGTTAATCAGATGATAGGTCAGTCAGTGAGACAAGTACTCAGAAGAGTTCTAGGCTTTGTTGCAGAAGAGTGTGCTTTGCTTTTTGGATATTTGGAATTTGAATACATTAAAGACCTCTGTGTTTCCCAACAATCATGCCCTCCTCCATCCCAGTTTCCTCAGCCTCCAGCCTCTCCCACATGAGCACTCTGCATTCTGGTTGCAGTAGATCATCCCTGTCCTGGAGCACACGCCCTGTATGGTCAGTCCTCACATGCTACTCTCTCTTTGATTTGATCACTTGCCAGTCACCACCCCGCATACAACTCTTTCTCAGGTTATGGAACCCTGCCCTACTCAGATGCCAAGATTGAATGTTAAATCTTCTGAGCACCATTCCCTGTTCACCAGGGAATTATTGCCTCCTTGCTATTTGATTTTTACTTCAGTTTTGACACTTGCCACATATCTTGTGTTGTTTTAAATGTGTTTATGGCTCCCACTTGATTGAGACTCATTGAACATAGGGTCTGGATCTCTCTTCACCTGCAGTAATCCCTCAACACTTAGGACAGTGCCTTGCACAGAGCAGGGTCTCAGTAAATATGGGTTGCATTGAATTGTACAGTTAGATTTTTATTTAAATGACATGGATGAGAAGATTCTAAAGAAAAAGCCCTTCTGAAATCTGTAGCGTTCATTCTCTATAAACATGCATTTCTTTAATTATTAAAAAAAATTTTGCCTTACAATCTACTGTCTGATACTTGTTATATAATTATATCTAACAAATCATTGTAGGCATTGTTTAAAAGATTAGACACCAGAAAAATGAAAGTTGACCAGAAATAGTCGCAATCATGATTGATTAGATATTCACTAATGTATAAAATTATAGAAACTTTTAGATATTCTTTTGGAAATCCAGGTGTACTTCCTTATTTTAAGAAATACCCAATATTGTACAAGAAAAAATTCAGCTTTGTCTACACAATCTCCAAAGACTTAAGTTTGTTTCAGACAAGCATGGATAGCATATTAAGGTAGTGATGAAGATAGGACTCGACATCTTCTCTGACAGATACTCATTTGCTCATTCATTTACTCAATTTACAATTATTTATTGAGTACCTACTATCTCCCAGCTACTGTTTAGGTGCCTAGGATACGTTAGTGACCAAAAGAGACATGTAAGATGTAAAATATTTTCTCAATTGCCAATCTTTTAAAAATTTTCATTCATAGAATATAATCTTTTCTTATTCATTACAACTTTAATAGCTTTTAAGATGTTTAGCTTATGGAGAAAGCTTTTATACACCCATTGTATATACCTTAATTGTGATGTATGTATTTTCAAAACCCATATGAGCAAATAAGCTTTGTCAGTTAATTGAGTCATATTTGTAGCAGTAGCCAGAGGTACATCCTTAATTTTAACATATTCTTCTTCGAAAATGAATCTATCTGAACATACCAGCCCTAGCCCAAATTATCTTAACTGTTTTGTTTATGTGTGTATTGTTAACTGTTTGATCAACGTGTGCTTTATGTGAGCAGGGACCCTATCTGTTTTCCTCATAGCTTAATCCCATCTCTGAATTGCCTGAAACATTGGATGTTGCAGAAATTTAAACATTAATTGAATGAGTGAATGCAGTAATAGATGTTGAAACATGTATAATTTAAAACTCTACCTGGTGTGTGTGTGTGTGTGTGTGTGTGTGTTTGGCAGGGAAAGCCTAACCAAAACAAGATGAAGATATATCAATCACCTGCTTCATTGAGTTTTGCCAAAAGGTTGGACGTATCACAAGCTTGCTGCAATTCTTAAAATGAAAGGAAATTGGACTGCAATGTATTTACCTGTTCTTCTCATTCTTTTTTTTTTTCTGATATATATTTTTAATATAGTTTATTGTCAAGTTGGTTTCCGTATAACACCCAGTGCTCATCCCAACAAGTGCCCTTCCCCATGCCAACAGCCCCCTTCCCCTCCCCCCCCATCAGTCCTCAGTTTGTTCTCAGTATTCAAGAGTCTCTCATAGTTTGCCTCCCTCCCTCTCCCAACTGTTTTTCCCCCTTCCCCTCCCCTATGGTCCTGTTAAGTTTCTCCAGTTCCACATGAGTGAAAACATGGTATCTTTCTCTGCCTGACATATTTCACTTAGGATAATACCCTTGAGTTCCATCCATGTTGCTACAAATGGCAGATTTCATTCTTTTTCATTGCCATGTAGTATTCCATTGTATATATAAACTGCATTTTCTTGATCCATTCATCAGTTGGACACTTAGGCTCTTTCCATATTTGGCTATTAGCACATTCTTATCGATGTTTGTGATTGTCTTATGTATTTGGGTGTTTCTGAATTCAGTGCATAGACATTTATACTTGTTAGCTCTTCCTGATGGATAGACCCTGAAATTATTATATAATGCCTTCTTTGCCTTTAAAATAAAAAATAAAGTCCAGTTTGTCTGATATAAATATGGCTACTCCAGCTTTCTTTTTGATGTCCAGTAGCATGATAGATGTTTTCCCATCTCCTCACTTTCAATCTGAATGTGTCCTCAGGTCTAAAATGGGTCTCTTGTAAACAGCAAATAGATGGATCTAATTTTTTTAATCCATTCTGCTACTCTGTCTTTTGATTGGAGCATTTAGTCCATTTACATTCAGTGTTATTATTGAAAAATACAGGTTTAGAGTTATTGTGTTCTCTGTTAGATTCATGCTTGTAGTGGTGTCTCTGGGACATTGTGTTCCTTGCAACATTTCCCTCATAGGATCTCTTGTAGGGCTGGTTTAGTGATGATGAATTCCTCCATTTTTTGTTGGGGTAAACCTTGATCTCTCCTTCAATTCGGAATGATAGGCTTACTGGATAAAGGCTTCTTGGCTGTATATTTTTCCTGTTCATCACACTGAAGATTTTCTGCCATTCCTTTCTGGCCTTCCAAGTGTCAGTAGATAGGTCTGCTACTATCCTGATATGTCTCCCTTTGTATGTTGGGGCCCTTTTATCCCTAACTGCTTTCAGAATTCTCTCTTTGTTCTTGTATTTTGCCAGTTTCACTGTATGTCATGCAGATCGATTCAGTTTACGTCTGTGGGGAGTTCTCTGTGCCTCTTGGATTTCAATATCTGTTTCCTTTCCCAGGTTGGGGAAGTTCTCAGGTATTATTTGTTCAAGTACACCTTCTGCTCCTTTCTCTCTCTCTCCTTCTGGAATTCCTATGATATGGATATTCTTCCGTTTGATTGTATCACTCAGCTTTCGAACTCTCCTTTCATGTTCCTGGACCAATTTCTCTCTCTTTTTCTCGGCTTCCTCTTTCTCTATAATTGTATCTTCTAATTCACGTATTTTTTCTGCCTTTTCAATCTGTGCAGTAGCCAACACCTCCATTTTATTTTGTGTTGCATTTTTTAGTTCATCATTATTTGCAACAATAATGGCTCGGATGTCATCCAAGCCCTTTTGAAGCCCAATGAGTAATTTTATGAGTATTATTCTAAATTCTTGTTCAGTTGTGTTGCTTAGATCGGTTTTGAGCAGTTCTCTAGCTGTTATTTCTCCCTCGAATTTCTTTAGAGGAGAGTTCTTCCGTTTTGTCATTTTGGCTAGCTTTCTTTCTCGTTAGTTTTAAAAGCTTGTGATGTGTTCTGCCCCTGTGAGTGCTGCTATATTAATATTAAAGGAGGCTCATACACTGTCCAGGGCCTGGCCGTTCAGGAAGTCTTCTTTGAAGGGTGTCCCTTGGTCTCTCTTGTGACTTTGGTTTTATTTCTCTACTCGTAGTGATGTTTTGAACTCTCCACGATGTGCACTTTAGGTTTGTTCCTTGAAGTAGCCTGTGCCACAGGCGCAGAGGAGGCGGGCCGTCTCCCGTGCCTCACGCCCTCACTCCGTGCGTTGTTAATGATGCCACCCAACTTGCAATCCCACAAGCCAAGGCACTTCAGGGCAGGGAACTGGTTCCTCCTGATGCCGACTGCGTCCCTGGGGTACCACCTAACCTGGAGGGAACTTCCACTGTCCAGTGCCAGACCGAGGCCACCAGTCCAAGGAAAGCCCCACAGTTAGAGGTGGGATATCTCTCCAAAAGCCCTGCTTCTCCGCGAGCGCAGACGGGAAAGCTACCTGTTCTTCTCATTCTTATACCCTGTGATCTTGTGCATTGTTAATTGGGTAGCTTTTTAAATGTTAAGCTAATTTTAAAGCTGAACAATGATATAATTGATGCAACTAATCATGCCTCAGTGCCACGTGAAAGAGCTGTACTAAATGTGAGCCACTCACTAGTGCATTGTTATGACAGCTGTAACTGTTTGATTTTTTTCTTTGCCTTGTCTCCATAACATTTAAGACCCAACCAAGTAACAGCAGTGCTGACCATGCTTTCCAGTGCAGCCCCTTGCAATGGCCATGTCTAACAGTAACTGATGGTGCGGAGATACAGATACGGAGAAATACAGAGAAGCAATTCCAGCGGCCACAGGGCTTCTCCAGTTAAGCCGGCCTGGCAGAGAGCACCACTGTGCCCTGACCAGCAGGGGTTAGGAGGGAGGCATGCTGGAGCCAAGATGTGTTTGCGAGCTGTATATCTTTTCACAGTGCACCTGCCTGAGCTTCAGCCCTGTTCTGTAAGGTCAGCCTTGAACACTGCAGTGAGAATAGGGAGGAGAAGGAAAGAAAGACTTTTCTCGTTTCCCTGTCATCTGTAGAATGCATAATTCCTGCTGAGATACTACCATCAGAGTATATATAGGACTTGATAATAAACACAGTGAAATCCTTAGAAAACAAGAACATTCATGAATCTTCCATCAGGTCCATTGAGACCTGGGCCCAAATTCTTCTCATTTCTTGCTTGGTTTATGCTGAGTACCGTGTCATGTGTTTACAAGTCATGTTTGTTGAAGGTTGAAGGGTATCTATGGGATGAGAAGAGATGGAGAGAACTAAATATAAAGTTAATAGAAATATAAATTTAAAATATAATTAAATATAAGTTAAAAGCATATTATTAAATATAAATGTAAAGTAAATGAGGATTGAACTCATGACCATAAAAGCAATAATAATAGCTAAAATTTATTAAGCAAAGCAAGCACTGAATGAATCACTTCACATGTATTATTTAATTAACCTCACAACAACCTTATAAGAGCACTATTATTATTCCCATTTTATATCTGAGAAAGCAGAGTAAGTTGTTTGCCCAAGGCTACATGACTGTAAGTTGTAGAGACACAATTGGAATAATAATACCTATTATATATTAGACATTTTCATATACCCACTCTAAATAAGCATCTTACATGAAATAATCTATTTTTCTTTATCCTCACAAACTCTTTTGTTGTTTGCACTGAGCATTCTGATTCTAGAGGCCATGCTCTTAATACTACTTGGCTGTCATCAATACTATGATCTTAACAAAAGGGAGGGTTCATATAGCTTCAGAAATAACTTTTTTTTAAGTTTATTTATTTATTTTGAGAGGAAGAGAGAGAGTGCAAGCTGGGAGAGGGGCAGAGGGGGAGGGAGAGAGCGAATCCTAAGCAGGCTCCACACTGTCAACGCAGAGCCTGTCATGGGGCTTGGTCTCATGAATTGTGAGATCACAACCTGAACTGAAATCCAGAGTTGGACGCTTAACCAACTGAGCCACCCAGGCACCCCCAGAAATAATTTTTTATTTTCTATATGAGCATCTCAGAATTTAGTTCAGTGTCTAATACTTTTTCAGTCAATCTATAATCCACCAGACTCTATACACATTATTGCTACCTGCTCTAAGAGGCTCTGCATCCCTCAGCCTCTCTACCCTTGAATTGAATTGAAAAGAAAATAGAGGAGTCATGTTCTAGAACAGGACCAAAGCATCTTCACAGTTACCCTGGTAAAGTCTTTATAAGTGATAGAAAAAAACCTAGTTTTTTAGAGTCATAGAAAATGACTCCACATTTTCTCTTCATGATCAAGCAGTCAGCCATCTCCTAGATAATATACCTAATCAATACACAAAATTATCAGGCCCATTAGGTTGACAAATTATAGAGTTCCAGGACTGGAAAAGGCAGCAGAAATTATATGACTCAGCTGTTTTAATGCCATCAATCTAGGGAAGATTATTAGGCTTCATTATTTTCTGGTGATAACGTGTCTTTTTAGGAAATGATGACAGTGATAGATTTATCTTCCCAAATCTAAATAGAAAAGCCTAAAATTTTTGTGTTCAGTACAGTTTTACTATACTTTCTCATGGTATCTCATTTTCAGTGTTCTTTTTATTGAATTTCTAAAGTTCTTGATATATTAGACACATTGATTTTTGTATATCATATATATATACACTGCAAATATTTTTTATTTTCCTTGTAACTTGTGTTTTTATTATGCCACTACCTAGAGTTGTTATCCTGTCATATCTATCCCATATTTTTAATTCTCTTTTCTATCTTATCATACTTATAAATTCCATCCCTACTCCATTATTATTATGCAACCATTCTTCTGTATCATCTCCTAGAAATTTTATGACTGTATTTTTAAATCTGTAAATTTATTAATCCACCTGGAATTTATTTTTACATAAGGTACATGATTCCCAAATTTTTAACTAGCTGTTCTGGCCCAATTTCTTGCATTTTTTTTTCTCTACTAGTTTGAAATGCCACGTTTATATAATATATATAATATATGACCCTAAATTATAAAATTATAAAATATTCACTGCTTGAATTTTAACTTTTCTTGGCTGTCCTTAGTGATACATTAGTGGTAATGTTTATTTTTAGAGTACGGTACAGGGATTTTTTTTTCTTTACTGCAATATGCTATTCTATTCCATCATTTCCAGCCTCCCTCTTGATTGAAATACTTCATTAGCTTTCCATTATGCCTGGGGTCCAGCCTCCCCGCACACCACGTCTCTCTCACTGTTTCAGCTGCAGGGTCCATCCCTGAGTCCAGGGAACACAACGTATGCTCTCCTGCCTCCAGCCCTCCCATTGTGTTCTTCCCCCCCACTTTCCCCATCAGGTATCAGCCTGACAGCCTCTCCACACTTGGGCATATACTTTTAAAACGAAATTTCATATTTTCCATTAAAACAGTGAAGCTCAGAATTGAATTCTGTGGACATTAAAAGCATATTATGATAAAAGATCAGAAAGATGGTATGTCAGGTAGATTTTGGTGCCCGCTGACTTAATTAAAAAGTTTGCTAGAAATTATGGGATATGAACTATAAAAGAGAAGGACATAGGATGGGTCACACAAAGAGATGATATTCTTTGTATGCTGGGTACTTGGGTGGGGCTCAGTATTGTGATTCAAGCTGTCAACGTATTTCATACATCTGTATTCTTGATGCCAGGCATAGAAAGATGAGTAATGCTTGGTTTCTGCCACAAGTTTCTCCTAGGCTGGCAGGAATGATGAACATTCCTAGTTAAACGTGAAAGCTGCTCTGCTAGTAGTGCATTCTCTCTGGGAGGTCCTGCAACAGCTTCATAGATAGGATGATATTTGAGCCTGACTTTGTATGATAAGTGAAACTTTGCCAGACATGGAAAGAAAATAATTCCAGGCAGATAAGAAAGAATGAGCAAAACACAGAATCTCGAAATACTTGGCGTAATGGGGAATGTTCTGTACAGAGATAATGGTAAATGATGCCAGAAAGGCTCTTTGAGACAAGGCTGCAAAGGGCTATCCATTCCATGCCAAGGAGTTTTTAAGTCATGTTGTAGAAAATGGGAAGCCATCTGAGGTTTTCAGTCATTAAAGTAATAAGATCTTTTCTCAGTTTTTCAGACACTAATACCAAAAACATTCAAAGAGGGTGAATTTACAGGAGTGGAAGAGTGAGTGTACCAGCCTGCCAAATATTGATCCCCATATTTTTCACCATCTGTTTCTTGTAATTCCCTAGGAACAGTCTTTAGCTGTCAGATCGCTCCATAAAAACATGAAAAATTCAGGGTTCTGCAATTAAATGGATAATTGGGTTTCTTTCTCTGTTTTTTCAAAAACAGTATGAGTCTCTTTGGAAGCAGGGGAATAAATAAGGTGATACCTGTTGAATTCAGCAAATATGGAGACCACTATGTGGAAATTCTGTGCCAGAAATTATACAGGATATACACTGATTCACTCATTCAACTAACATTTATTGAGGACCTACTATATTTTAAATAATCTGCTTGTTCCCAAGAGACAATGGGGAACCAAAGACACAATCTCATGCATCTTGGAGTTTACTGGGTAATAATGGATTCAAATATTAACTAATTTATCCATACCTATAAGTGTATATTTATAAATTTTTGTAAATGCTATAAAAATTGAGGAATCTAAGAGTTGAAAATAGGAGTAAAACTATCCCCATTATTAGATACAAGTCTTAGATCAGATATGTCATCTGCAAATATTTCCCCCCAGTCTGTGGCTTTGGCTTTTTATTCTCGTAACAGTATCTTCCACAGAGCAGAAGGTTTTCATTTTAGTGAAATTAAAACCAAGTTATTGATTTTTTTTCTTTCATGGATGGTGCTTTTGGTGTTATATCTAAAAACCCATTTCCAAACCCAAGGTTATCAAGATTTTCCCCTATGTTATCTTCCAGGAGTTTTATAGTTTTGCATTTTACATTTAGGTCTGTGACCCATTTTGAGTTAATTTTTTGTGAAAGGGGCCAGATTAGTGTCTAGAGTTGTTGTGGGGTTTTTTGGGGTTTTTTTTGGTTTTGTTTTTGTTTTTTTTATATGGATGTCCAGCTTTTCCAGCTCCATAGGTTGAAGAGATAGCCCCATCCTGAGGAACTTCACAGTCTAGTTAGGGGAATAAGACTCCTATACAAATGATAGGCTGAAATGACATAACTGAAATACTTGTCCTGAAGGATGTATAGAACTATGCTGATAAAGTTTTAAGAGATGGCATATTAGGTAAACTGTGAACACTAAATGAAGTTTCATCATACAACTGAAGAGGAAATAATATAAACAAAGGACAAATCTCAGACTGCAATGTTGAGAAGCATGTAGAAGGCAAAGGTGGCAGCAGCGAACTTTCCTGGGTTGGGGGAGATCGTGAGAGTGGGATGCAGTATGGCAGGGGTGATGGTGGTGGGAAATTGGTGGATCTAGATGGAATTTGATGATAAAGCTGATGGAATTTGTATGTAGATTACATGAGGGATATGAGAAAAAGAGAAGGCCCAAGGATCACTCTCAGCCTTTTAACCTAAACAGTTAGAAGAGTGGAGTCACCATTTACTGAGATAAGAATCATGGGACAGAAGCAGGTTTGGGGCTGAGGAGGTGGGATGTGTTAAGTCTGCCTATTAGACTTGCGAGTGAAGTGTTGAGTAAGCAGTTGGTTGCTTGAGTAAGCAGCAGAGTTGTCGGTGCGTAAGTGGTATTTAAAGCTGTGAAATCAGGGAGTGAGTAGAAAGAAGAAAATAACCACAAGGATTGAAACTCCAGAGATCTCAAATGTGACAGAAAGATGAGGAGGAACCAGAAAAAGATCTTCTGATGGAGATGCCTGTGAGGCAAGGAAGAGAATCAAGAAAAGTGTACAGGACACTAAAACAAATATATTCAAGGAGTTTGTTGATGCTGCCAGGACATTAAGTAAAATGAGGACTTAGACGTGACCATTGAATTTAGCAGTAGATGGCCATTAATCTTCTTAACAAGCTGTTACCATGGAGTAAGAAATGTCAGTTTGACTGAAATGGATTTTCTTAATGGATGGAAAGAAACTAAGTAGAGATAATTCTTTTGAGGATTTTTCTTGCTATAAAGCAAGGAAATCCAACAGTAGATGGAAGAAACTGGAAGTCAGGAAAGGGTGTTGTGTTTGTTTGTTTCTTTTGAGACAAGTGCTGAGATAGCTGAGAGGGGAAAAATGAGTGATGTTAGGAATGAGAGAGGAACCAGTGGAAGTCATGTCCTTGAATAAATGAGAGAAGACAGAATCCAGTGAACCGAAGGAGGGGCTGGCCAAAGATAAGAGGTGGGGACAGTTTATCAATAGTGGCTTAATTCTAAAACATCCAGTGTTGGCAGGGATGTGAAGAAAAAGGAACACTCATGGGAATGCAAACTGGCACAGCCACTGTGTAAGACAGTATGGAAGTTCCCCCAAAATTGAAAGTAGAATGACCATATGAGCCAGGAATCACACTACTGGGTATTTCCTCAAAGAATATAAAAATACTAATTCAAAGGGAAACATGCACCCCTATGTTTATTGCAGCATTATCTATAATAGCCAAACTGTGGAAGTTACCCAAGGGTCCACTGATGAATGGATAAAAAAGATGTGGTGTGTGTGTGTGTGTCTGTGTGTATGTGTGTCTGTGTGCTTGTGGTGGAATATTATTCAGCCAAAAAAAAGAATGAAATCACAACATGGATGGAGCTAGATTATAATGCTAAGTGAAATAAGCCAGTAGGAGAAAGACAAATACCATGATCTCATTCATATGTAGAATTTAAGAAACAAAACAAACAATGGGGGAAAAAAGACACAAACCAAAAAAACAGAATTTTTACTATAGAGAACAAACTAATGGTTGTCAGAGAGCAGGTGCGTGGGAGGATGGATGCAATAGGTGAAACAGATTAAGAATAACACTTATCTTGATGAGCACTGAGTAAATATATGGAATTATTGAATCACTATGTTGTACACTTGAAATGAATATAACACTATATGTTAACTACACTGGAATTAAAATTTTAAGAAAATAGTGACTTAATTCACTAAGCGATGAGAAACTGTTAAAGTCTACTGAGTAAGTAGTGTGGTTCTTGTTATTCCTCATACCCTATTCCTTTTATTAATGGACAAATTCAAATGCTTAAAAGTACAGTTGACCCTTGAATAACACAGGTTTGAGCTACACGGGTTCGCTTGTATACAGATTTTTTTCAATAAATACAATATAACACTGTAAGTGTATTTTCTCTTCCTTATGATTTTCTTTTTTTTTTTTAATTTTATTTATTTTAAGGGAGAGAGAGAATGCGAGGAGAGGAGGGGCAGAAAGAGGGGGAGAGAGAGAATTCTGTGATGTAAGAGTCCGATGTAAGGCGTGATCTCACGAACTATGTATGAGATGGTGACCTGAGCTGAAGTCAAGAATCAGACACTTAACCACTGAACCACTCAGATACCCCTATTCCTTATGATTTCCTTAATAGTGTTTTCTTTTCCTAGCTTACTTTATTTTGAGAATACAGAATAAAATATATATAACATAGAAAATATGTGCTAATCAACTGTTTATGTTATCGGTAAGTCTTCTAATCAACATCATAGTTAAGTTTTGAGGAATCAAAAGTTATATCTGGATTTTTGACTGCATGGAGGGGTTGGCACCTTTACCCCACATTGTTTCAAAAGTCTACTGTATCTCCAAAAATAAACCTTGAAAATACAGTTTTGTTCAAAATACCAGGTAGATGATAATTTCATGTCCAGAAAAGTTGAAACAAACCCTGGAAGCAGTTTCCACAGCCTTCGTGTCAAATTAAGATCCTTCGGCTGTTCTCTGAAGTTGCTGAAATGTTTCCTTTGAAAATGAGCTTCCGAGTGCCTGAAATCAATTTTCTATGTACATTTAACCATTTGAAAATCCACAGTGGGGTTTATTTTGTATTCCTCCTAAATATTGCTGAATAATAATTTTTAATATTGCCATTCTTTGGCAGCCAATGGCCTGACACTACCTCAGACAAAATTGGAAATCTAATGAATTCAGGTCTCTCTCACTCACCACTTTGTGACAGATTAAGTCACACATAGGAATTTAGAGGAAGCTTCCAAGCAAATTATATATAGGAGAGTTCTTGGTAGAAATAATGGACTCTTTTCATCATCTGTGAAGTAAGCTTGACATATTGTAATTTTCCAATAGAGAGGAGAAAACAGATAAAATATATTAGGCTATTTTCTGATAAATGGTTATCATTGAATTTAGGAAATCGGCTTCATAGAAGTTTTCTTAATCTCCTCTGTATCTAAAACTTACTTCCGCTACTATCAGTACTAAGTTCTCAAGTCAGAAAGGGTTTTTTCTCTTTGTACTGCTCCACAGACATGAACGTATTCACACCAAGAAAAGTAACTTCAGTAGATCACTAATGTCCACTCTGAAGGATGTAGACGATTTAGCAACCCTAGAAGTTTTGGATGAGGTAAGAAACTCAGCTGAATTGAACATTCTGCATTTTGTTTAATTTATAAATTATAGGAACTAGAAGTTGTTTGAATAGCATCTGTATGCAGTGTCTCTTATCTTCCTGATTATCTCTCCTATCTTCACTTCTAATACGTGTAACTCAAATTTCCAGATCTTTACAGCCTAATGTCAATTTTCTTTCTTCTTTTGATAGTCACATTACAAAGGTGTGGGTTCCCACCAACAAGAGTTGCTTGTAAGTTACAGACCCTTTTTCCTCTGAATCCTTTCCAGGAGGCTCAAAGAGGTGACTTACTGAGGTCAAAAAATGGTCAGCCTTCTACAACCTCTAATGTGGCATCTTCCCTCCATTTCCTCTTCTGTTCCACTCTCAGTGGCTATACCCAGAGGCCTCTAGGAAACCTGGAGAGCCTGTCTGTCTTACCAGGGTCAGTGTCCTACTCATGAGATCCCAAACCCCCTGTTCTCACAGAGCTAGGCCTTTAGGGCATTGAATCCTGCTTGAAGTTCCGTACCCTAGTGCCTCACAAGCATCTCTTGAGAAGGTACAAATCCAAGCCAGTAAATTATAGTTTCAACCTCCCTTCCTCTCATCTCCTTTTATTCCGGATAATCAGATCATTAGAGAAATAAATAGCTCCTTTTCAGTAACAGGTTGGGATCTCTATCCTGCCTGATCAACTGATTTTTTTTTTTTAAATACATCTGATACATGCTTGAACATTTTCCTTTGAGATTCAACAAATCAGGAGACCTCTTCTCAATAGAAGTAGTCATTTAGTAAATTTAGGGTTGCTTAACTCAAGTACTTGCTCAAAATAATCTTCCTTGGGAACATCAAACATCTTATAATCAAGTAGTGTTTGCAAGTCAGAGATCTGCCAGCACCTTTATGAGTCTTTTCATACCACATTTTCCAATGATGTGAATTTCTGGGTTTGTGGATTATAAAGAGGACTTTGCTCATCATCTTGCTGACCTATATATTAAACACTGAGTTTATTTGTTCCTGTTGTCTCTGCTTTCATTTCTGTCTCTTTTTTGAGCTATGATCTTTTGCTCTTCTTGTGTTACATCTTAAATGATGGTTTCTGACACTATTAAAACTGATTCCATGTACTCATGATTTATCAACTATGAAAGTTACTTCTCTACACTTTTCACTGTGCCTCCAAAAGCCAAATGTCTCAGCAAAGGGCTAAAATATTCTACAGAGCCACTAAAATAACCTTGATTTGGAATAAAATCATGTTTGCTGTATCTTCCCTTCCCTTTACTATTGGTTTTTCTCTCGCTCCTTTTTTTTTTTTTTTTTCCATCTTCTGCATTTACTTAGATCCTGGAAGGCTTTCTACATATAATATCCCTGTAATATCTCATATGACCTTTGGAAAACTCACAGAACAATGCCATGCCTCTATGGCTCTCAAGACAAAAGAAAATGCTTGCCATGTGGAAGGATAGTTGCTGACCCAACGTTACACTTCTTACTGTCAGCATATCTATTTCCTTCTGATCCTTGGTCCAGATTCCAGATGTTTTATTTATTCCTGTTTACATTTTAAATTGTGACTGACCTTAAATGACTTTTAAGAAAAAAATATTTTTATTTTATCATAGAATACTGTCTCCGAGCAACTTGAGAAGTGTTATTCCAAAGATCAGATTTATATCTATGTGGGAGATATACTCATTGCTCTTAACCCTTTTCAGAGTCTGGATCTTTATTCCACAGAGGTATGTGGTGTGGCTTACATTCTTTTACTTTAGTAATTATACTGTAGTAATTATACTATATAATTATACTAGTATAATAGTAATTATACTATTTAGGTATTTAAATTCATTTAGATGATGCCAAAGGAAGTTTCAACACCTTGAATAAACAGAGAATTATTGCTAAAGATAGAGATAAGAAAAATAGAAGGTGAATCAGTCTTGATGTAATTTGTGGTCTTTATTTTCCCAAAAGTATGTGGCAGAATGTTAATTATTTGCAGTTACTGGTACTGGCCTATACTAGGTATCATATTAATAAATCGATGATTACAAAAGTACATCTTATTGTCTACCTCTGAACAAAGTATGGGAGAATCAAGAGCATAATTACATTTTTACACAGGTAATATATACCTAATGGCTATGAGACTTGTCATTATGAATTTTAAAATCTCTTGAAATATTGGTTGGTTTTTAGTATCAGACTGTGTGTGTGTGTGTGTGTGTGTGTGTGTGTGTGTGTGTGTGTTTTAATATGAGTATATAACAATCCATTATTCAAGCCCTAATGGTTTAAATATAGATTAGAATTCTGGAATCAAGCTAGGCTGTTTTTCTTTTCTTTTCTTTTTTTTTTTTTTTTTTTTACATTTTTTAAGTAATCTCTACACCCCACATGGAGGTTGAACCTAGAACCCTGAGATTAGAAGTTACATGCTCTTCTGACTGAACCAGCCAGGCACCCTTTGGCTGTTTTTTCATTTTTTTCCATTTTTTATTTTATTTTTTACTTTTTAAAAGATTTTTTATACTTTTTTTAAATGTTTATTTTTGAGAGAGAGAGAGAGAGAACAAGTGGAAGAGGAGCAGAGAGATGGAGACAGAGGATCCAAAGTGGGCTCTGCACTGACAGCAGCAAGCCCAATGTGGGGCTTGAACTCACAAACTGAGATCATGACTTGAGCTGAAGTCAGACACTCAACTGACTGAGCCACCCAACCATCCCTATACTTTTTTTTAAGTTTATTTATTTACTTTGAAAGAGAGAGTAGAAGGGAGAGAGAGAGAGAGAGAGAGAGAGAGAAAATCCCAAACAGGCTTCTCACTATCATCACAGAGCCCGATGTAGGGCTCAGTCCATTGAGCCGTGAGATACCTGAGCTGAAATCAAGAAATTATCATATTTTGGTTTTCTGTTTGCTTTTTTGTTTTTTAGATTTTTTTTGAAATAATGGTATTTTGAAAAGTTAAGTTCTTCTTTGAAAGTGGTTTGCGCTCCCAAAAGAGTCTTCTAAATACTGCTCCCAATGTGATATTATATCCTATTATGTCACATCCTATTTCCGGGCTTTTTTATGTCAGGCCTTTATTGTACATAATTGTGCACTATTTGTGCATATAAGTGTGGATAGTACGTGTGTGTAACATGTATGTAATGTTTTGGCAGTATGAGTGTATTTTGATTTATGTCTTGCTTAAAAAAAATTGAGAGCTTGCTGTCTATAAATAATCTAGGATTTAAACAAAAACAAAAATTAAAGCCCCACAAAATGTGTTCTTTTTAATCACTAGCATTCTAAACTATATATTGGAGCAAAGAGAACTGCCAATCCCCCTCACATTTTTGCCATGGCTGACGTAGGATACCAGTCTATGATAACATATAATTCAGATCAGGTAAGGAGTTTCACATTCTTAGAAATTCCCCTCTTAGTTTCATGTGTGTGGGCCAGCTCTTGTGAGGATGAACTCTTCTCATGGTTTCCTTTTCTCACCATGCAGTGCATTGTTATCTCTGGAGAAAGTGGTGCCGGAAAGACGGAAAGTGCTCATCTTTTAGTTCAGCAGCTGACGGTGCTTGGAAAGGTATCATTTTTCCCTATCCTAACAAAAATATTTGTTATATTCAGAACCTAGTATGACTGATGAGATCAATGTTCACTAATTTCCACATTTGATAATGTACAGAAATTATAAAACACACTTGTTATCCTCTGTGAGTTTAAAATATAACAAACAGCATAAAAAGCATATGCTCTCTTTTGAGGATATTCTAATGTTTCTTACTCGTAGGAGGCAAGGCTTTATAAATTTGATTTTCTCTCTTTTTAGCCCCAGCACATTCATTGAATGCCTTATTTACTTTTCTCCTTCTATTCCTTGCAGGTAAAAGAGAAGTTAATATACAAAAATCAATTGTACTTATATATACTGTATGTTATATGTAATATAAAAGTTAATTTGCATTTTATATATATATATACATATATATACCAGCAATGATCAATTATAAATTGAAATTTAAGTCTCATTTACAATAGCACCAAAAAATTAACTATTTAAATCTAAGTCTTATAAACCATGTACAGGATTTGTATACTGAAAAATGGAGAAAATGTATACAAGAAATCAAAGAGGACCTACGTAAATTTACAACTATACCATGTCCATGGGTTAAAAGACTCATTGTGCCAATTCTTCACCAACTGATCTGTAGATTTCAGTGTTATTACAATAAAAATCCCAGCAGGATTTTTTTCTGTAGAAATTGACAAGCTGAATCAAAAATTTATATGGAAACACAAAAGAGCTACAGTAATCAAACAAATTTGATAAAGAACAAAGTTGGAGGGTTACTACTACTTGATTTCCACTCTCTGTAGAGCTGTAATAGTTATTATATTCAGCATTAAAAGCATAAGCTACAAAGGAAAAAAATTAGATTTCACCAAAATTAAGAACCTCTGTTCTCTGAATGACATTGTTAAGAAGATGAAACAACTAGCTACATACTCAAAGAAACTATTTGTAAGTCACAAATCTAATAAAAATCTTGTATCCTTAATACATATATTATAAACAATATTTTAAAACCCAATAATAAGAAATCAAATAACAAAAAGTTAACAAGAGGGTATATCAACTATAGTTAACTAATAAAAGGATATTTTAAAAAATGAACAGAAGATTTGAACAGTCACTTCACCAAAAATGATATGTAGATGGAAGATAAAGAAATGAAAAGTTGTTCAATATCAGTTGTCATCAGGGAAGTGCAAATTAAAACACAATAAGGCATCATTATACACCTATTAACATGGCTAACTCTTTAAAAATCTAACAATACCAGCTGGTTAGAAGGATGGAGAGTAACTGGAATGCTCATATATTTCTAGTGAAATACAAAATAGTGCAGTCACTTTGGAAAACAGTTTGGAAGTTTTGCTTTTTGATTTTTTTTTCTTTTAAAGTTTATTTCTTTTGAGAGACAGAGAGAGCAAGTAGGGGAGGGCAGAGAGAGAGAGGGAGAGAAGAATCCTAAGTAGGGTCCATGCTCTCAGCATGGAGCCTAATGTGGGGCTCAAACCCATGAACTATGAGATCATGACCTGAGCTAAAATCAAGAGTCAGACGCTTAACCGTTTGAACCACCCAGACACCATTGGAAGATTTTTTATAAATTTAAACTATACTTATCATCCAGCCTGGCAATTCTACTCCTAGTCATTAATCCAAGTAAAATTAAAATTCATGTTCATATAAAAACCGTAGACAAATACATTCAGTGGCTTTATTCATAATCTCCAGGAAGTGGGAACAACCAAACTAGGGAATGGATAAACAAACCGGTACCTCTATAGAGTGGAATATTGTTCATTAACAAAAAGTAACAAACACTGATAAAAGGAATGAATCTCATTAGATGAGATTTGGATGACTTATCAAAGGAGTCAGATTCAGACAGCTACATACTATATGATTCAATTTATATGTCATTCCTGCAAATTTAAAGTTACAGAGACAGGGTCACCTCAGTGTCAGTCAGTTAATATCTGTTGTTGATTTTGGCTCGGTCATGATCTCGTGGTTTGTGGGATCGAGCACTGTGTCAGCATCTGTGTTGACAGCTTGGAGCCTGGAGCCTGCTTTGGATTCTGTGTCTCCCTCTCTCTCTGCCCTTCCTCCCTCTCAAAAATAAATACACGTTAAAAAAATTTAAAATTATAGAGAA
The DNA here is from genome assembly GCF_003009895.1 of Hyaena hyaena. Classification (NCBI taxonomy): domain Eukaryota; kingdom Metazoa; phylum Chordata; class Mammalia; order Carnivora; family Hyaenidae; genus Hyaena; species Hyaena hyaena. Next base: position 172,368 of record NW_024081643.1, on the reverse strand, counting down.
AGAAACAGATCAGTGGTTGTCACAGGCTGGAGATGGAGGGAGGGGCTGACTATAAAGGGTAATGATATAGTTTTGGGAGGATGAAACTGTCCTATGTGTGGATTTGTAGTGGGGATTATATGATTGTACATGTTTGTAAAAATTTTCAGAACTGTGCTCTATAAAGGATGAATTTTACTGTGTGTAAAATATACCTTAAGTTTTGTAAAAGAGAAGTTAATGACAGAGACTTGGTTTGGTTGTTCCAGGTGGGGTCCTTGAAATAAGTCTACATATATATTTTATCACACATATATATATTTCTTTTTATAAATATATTTATGTATATATATTATATATATATTATGTATATAATATTATGTATATATATATATTTACACACACACATATATATATCACTATGCATCACCATGATTTTTGCATCACTATGACTGTTGGAATCTTACACAGTACTGTGAGTGCAAGGACACATTTCATCTCTCCACAAAAGGGTAATGCCTCATCATGTCAAAACAACTTCTTAATTGGATCTAATTCATTTTCAGAATAATCAGTTGACAGATTTCTGTGCTTATATTAAAAATCAATTAACTGACAGATTTCTGTGCTTGTATTAAAAATCAATTAGCTAGTTTTAATATTTTCAATCATATGTGTGGGTATGAAATAGAAACATGACTTTGCCAGAACTGGAAGAGTCCCATTTTCCATCAAATTCCCGTCTCCTTACTTCTAGAATAAGCATCACAGTGAAAAAGAAAAAAAGGTGTAACTTTTGAGGGAGGGGGTGGTGTGGCACACGTGCTGTCCTGCCGTGAAGGGGTGAATGCCTGACTTAATTTACTCAAATCCACATCCAGAAGGGCCTCTGCTAATCTCTCTTGGTTTGTGGTTGCATAGAGGGTCCCATCGATGGATTAACTTGTGTGTGGCTTTTGTTTTGTAGATGTCAGCAAACTTGTTGATCTACTCACTTTATCTTGTACTGGATCTAAAAATGTGATTTAATATTAACTGGGGAGATATATATCTCTCAGAAGCCTATCCGTATTAGATCTTATCATGTCTTTTACTTATCTCCTTGATAAAGATTTACCAGATACAAAACAGGATGTTTGGTGGATTGAATTTACATCTGTAATATGCAGTCCTTATAATCTTACTTAGTAGGGCACTGCTATTTAGTACAGGTGGATAAAGATGCTTTCTCACCTTTTATTTGAGTGCAAGTCCAGTCTCAAACAATTTAGAAGGCCCAAGCTTGTTCTAGTGCTCCTTATTCTCTTCTCTCAACCCTTATTGCCAATTTGAGAAGCTACTAAAAGTCCTTATATGCCCTCAAACCCTCCTCATGAGTGTCCACTCCAGCCCACCTACACTGTAATGTGGCCTGTGTACCAGAAATACCAACTACTCCTCTCCTTTACTTGTATTATGTGCATACCGTTAACACAGCTGATCTCAACAAGGTATAACACTAAACATAATCTATGCGATCTGTTTTCTACCAAGATGTGAATGACTGATACCTCCTCAACCTAATTATAACAATGACATTTGTTTAAGGGAAGGAGTGTATGAGATGGGGTAGGAGAAAAGAAAGGGACAGCCAAGTAGGCCCTCTGGCCTTGACTGGGGTTCCACCCCTTCCCTCCACACTTCTGAGCTGTTCTCAGTTTTCACAGTTTCTCCCTTTCCCTACTTCCGCATCAACAAATTGTCTTTACTCCCTTATTTTCAGCTGTAGCAGCTCCCATGGCAGCAAGGCAAGTGGCTCTGACTTTAGGGAGCATTTGGATGGGGGCCCAGGGAGGTTGAGGAGGAATAACAAAATGAGAGGTATTCCCCAGTAAGCATGGACTGCTTATAAATTGTGTTTGTAAATAAAGCACTGACCAGAACTATATTTCAGTAGGAAAAGTATAGAACATCTCTTTGCCCCTTGGAGAAAGCAAGTGGGTGAATGCACTTATGGGAAAGGAAAAATGTCTTGATATTGTAACATCAGGCAGTATGCCAAGAATATGCTCTCAGTACATTTATGTCTACATATAGTGGTTATCAAAGAAGAGACATTTTATTATATACAAAATCAATTTTTTACATTTAAAAAACGATCTTGACATTTTCCCTAGGCTAATAACAGAACCCTGCAAGAGAAGATTTTACAAGTGAACAATTTGGTGGAAGCCTTCGGCAATGCCTCCACTATTATAAATGACAATTCAAGCCGATTTGGAAAATACTTAGAAATGAAATTTACCTCTTCAGGAGCTATAGTGGGAGCACAGATTTCTGAATACCTTCTGGAGAAGTCCCGAGTTATCCACCAGCCTCTGTAAGTCCATGTCAAATATTTTCTTTTTTTTTTTTCTGGGAAACAAGCAAACATAATGCTTTTGTTTTAATGTCAAAATGTCTTATGTACTCAACAGACTCAACAAAATGTTTTTGATCATCTACTACATGCAAGGCACTTATTGTTAGAATTGAAAAGGTCCCCCAGCACTGTCTTCCTCTCACATGTGTTATTATCTAGTGGAGGAATTAATAAATCACCTAAAATTTATGATATCAGATATAAAACCTATGTCCATCATAGATACTACCAGGATAAATTGGAATGATTTCTGAATTAGGGGAGTATATATTTCTTTACACAAAACTAAAGTGAAATTTAATTAGACATAAGAACCTTTTTTTCTTTTAAGTGCTGACCTATATAAATACATCTTTGTATGAATTCTGTCCTTTCTGCGTTTATACACAAGGGACCAAATAAGAGATTCAGGTATGGTCTTAATTGTCTTGCCCTTTTAATTTCCAGATGATTTTAAGCCACCAGTTCGATGCCTTGGTATTAGGTTAAATAAGGAGTTCTTTTTGGCAGTTTATAGCTGAATTGCAAAATTTCTCTCCTGTCCTAATGATTGCAAAACATCTTTGTTTGTTATTCTTATGTGGAAACTATAGTCAAAACATTAGATTTGTACCCCAGTCATTATATTTATATTACTTTTAAAAAGTGTGGCAGGTTAGAGTCCTTACTTTTTCTTCTCTAGGTTTTATGCCAAACATGTCTACATTACTGTGGTAATAGGTCATTTGTTAAATTCATGGGAACACAAGTTCTTGTTATATATTACTACATTATTATTTAACATAAATGCTTTCCAAGTTGCTGTCATTCAATTTGTGAGTCCGTTGTGAATGTCAGTTGCCTGGAGTTCACCTCCTGAACTCAGCTTTCATTGTGGAAAATTATCCTTTGGTCTGTCCTCAATTCAAAATACAGAAATGAGTATTTTGATTTGTGGCTTCCCTCCATGTTAGTTCACTTTGGGTAAGATATTTAAACCCTAAAAACCCTTCGAGGACCTTGGTTCTACAATATACCATCTGTGTGATTTGAAAAACTAAACCTCTCTGCATCATTAAATGGAAAGATAATGCCTGTAAAGGATTTAGCACAATGAATAGCACATAGTAAGAACCCCATATGTTTAAGCCATTATGAGCAGTAATAGTGTGGATAATTGTGTAAAAACTTAGAAATAACACCTAGCACAGTACATGGGACATTGAAGATGTACAGTAGATGGTAGCTGCTATTATCACTGTGTACCAGGTCCCCAGAACTTAGTGTACACGCATGTCTGTGCCTCTGTCACCCATGCCTAGAGGAACCTTGGGGTCTTATTAGATATGGGGACTTAACTGGTTCTCAAAACAATCTATCCTGTTCTCAGAACTATGGAAGACTCTCCTTCAGGCCTCTGGGGAAGAACTACCTAAGGGACTGGATTGCTGAGATTTAGGTGGGACCGCCATGGTACACAGTGTCAGGTGCACCATACACAGTGGGTTCTGTGGAGGTGTGTGCTGGAGCACCATTCACAAAGAATACCTTGTGAACAGTAACTTCTGGAGCTACACAATGAGGCCCTGGCATGTAATGATAGAAATAATCTTGTTAATGCTTATTGATATATTATAGGATATATTCTAGGAAATTGCACAATTAAGATCATATTTTAGACATGCTATGAGTTAATTAAGCTTTTTTCCCAACTATCCAAAAGAACTATTCTAGTTTTACAATGCTATCTACTGGGGGAAAGCACTTTTAGGGTACCTGGTTGGCTCGGTTGGTTGTTAAGCATCCTCTTGATTTTGACCCAGTCATGCCCCGAGTAGGGCTCTACACTAACAGTACAGAGCCTGCTTAGGATTCTCTTTCCCTCTCTTTCTGCCCTTCCCCTGCTTGTTCACACACGTGCGCATGTGCTCTCTCTCAAAGTAAATAAACATTTCTTTATTTTTTTTTTATTTTTTTTTTGGATTTATTTTTTATTTTTATTTTTTTTTTTACAAATAGTTTATTGTCAAATTAGTTTCTACATAACACTCAGTGCTCATCCCCAAAGTGCCCTCCTCCATGCCCATCCCCCCCTCCCACCCACATCCATCAGTCCTCAGTTTTTGTCAGCATTCAAGAGTCTCTCATGGTTTGCCTCTCTCCCTTTCCCCCACCATTTCCACCCTTCTTCTCCCCCTTGTTCCTCCGTCAAGTTCCTCCTAATCCTCCTATATGTGCAAACATATG